>NC_142118.1:38242500-38542500 GCF_056152115.1 Neolamprologus brichardi | reverse complement strand
CTGAGATTCACGAGTCCGGAATTAAAAACACGACATTTATTTAAGGTCATCGTGTGTTTTGTGAGCAAATGCTTTTGCATATTCGTAGTGTTTCCTCCCTTAAATGAAATATCTACTTTGCAAGTATTGCAAGTTGTCCTGTTGTCATCCATTCTCGTAAAGTATGACCAAACTTTTGAGCGTTTGAGCCGCCGTGTTTGCTGCCAGGTAAATGACGCTCTGCAACGTGGTGACGTTATTCGGGGCGACTGGAATCGATAAGGGAATCGTTTGCAAAGATGCCAAACAATTCCAAGGAACTGAAACAGTGGGAACCGGTTCTCAACAAGAACCGGTTTTCGATACCCATCCCTAATGACACCTGAATAGTTTTTCATGTCTATTAAAAAAACACCACGAGCTTCATCCGATAGTCGATGGTTGGTGGGGAGAGGAATGTTGTGTCTTCATTTAACAAGCGAGTTGAGTTACAGCGCTGGAATGATTTGCTTAGCTAATGACTGAGATTGACTTCTAGCTCTGAACTAATAACATGACTGATTATTTGTGTGATCGAACCTATAAGTCAAGTCAGCCAAACAGGACTGCTGCATGCGATGTAATGCTATGTTTTTCTATTTATTCACCGATTTGTACGTCTGTGATTGATGTGCTTTGTGACTAAATTAAATGAAGTGAACTTTGAAGGATATTTTTTCATCTACTGCAAAAAGGCTTCTATACAACGAACAGAAGCACTTAGCAGAAAGTCGACCTTTTATTCATGCAGCTGCATTAACACACGCAGCAAAAGCTTAATAAATAGGACTGTACAAGCCTGCCTGCAGGACTGTGGAGCAGCAGGAAGGCTCATTAGCTGCCAGCCAACCCAAATGACTTCAGCTGAAGTGACTCAACATGAGTCCTGCGTAGACGGAGACACTTGGTTCCTGTCGTTGTGAGTAATAGGAATTATCTTCCACCTGTCTGCTCAGCATTATTTAAACTGATGGGGACCCTGTGTGTGGTGTGGATGCACCACCTCCCAGTACAGAAAGACAGTCCAGTACTTTCACTCACGTCTGTTATTCCGTTTTATTTGGTTCCTGCAATTAAAAAGCTTTAATCTTGGTCTATAAAAAGCCACAGCCCAACTATTTTAATCCTCATGAACATATCCTCTCACACAGGGGTCATATATTTGCTCATCTACCTGTTTAATGTTTTGTTTTTCATTAGCTGCTCCAGATTTGTTCAGGTTTTGCTCTTCACATATATTCATGATGCGTTATATATCTATATTTTACAACTTACCTGGATTGTATATTTATTCATTATAGTTTTAGAGATTAAGCATGCAGACCGGCAGTGTTGAGGAGTAACGGAATACATGTACCGCCGTTACGTATTTAAAATACAAAACATGAGTAACTGTATTCTGTTACAGTTACCGTTTAAAAAGGTGGTATTTAGAATACAGTTACTTTGTTGAAATAAATGGATTACACGGCGGTACTTCCCTGTTTCATATTGTGGCGGGTCAGGACTGTTTGGGTTTTGTTTGACAGCTACGTTCTGTTGTTCCAGGCAGCGTTACGGTTGCCATGGTTACAGGGTGACGCTCTCTCTCTGCGTGTTTCCTGGGTGAGAGAGGCCTTTTTGTTGTTGTTGTGCTAAGCTAACAGGCAGAATGCTACAGGTATAGCTCTAAAGAATGTAGCATCATGGGCAGTGTAGTCCGTGCTGCAGGGAGAATGGACTGCCATACCCGTTATGTGTCTGAGAGCGAGGGAGGGAGAAAAAGGAAAAGTACGAGCTGTCATCGAGCAGAAACGGGAGCTGGAAGCATGTAAATATAATAATAACCACTGCAGCCAAGAAGAGAGCCTGACGAGCCCAGCTGTAAGTAAGCTATTAAGACTCGACTGTACACCGTGTTCGTGTTTTCCTCTGAAACAATAAGTTCTGTTGGAGCAGCCTTTCAACGCCTCTCTCTGTCTCTGCTAGCAGAGTTGACCCAGACAACAAAGTAAAGCTAGTTTTCAGCTACGAGCCCGACACAGAACCCACCGTATTAGCCAGAGGTCCCTTTACTACGGTTCGGAGCCGCGGACCTTCAGTAACAGTAATAAATCACAGCAATAGTACATTCATGTAGTTGTAAACAGCATGATAATATATTAAGTAATCCAAAGTATTCAGAATACGTTACTCTCATTGAGTAACGTAACGGAATACGTTACAGAATACATTTTGGGGCATGTAATCTGTAATCTGTAATGGAATACAATACGATTGTACTACAGAACATGTCACAGCACTTATATTTCCACAACCAGACGACGATTCTCTTGAAAAAGGCAACAGCAGCACATACAAAGGTTAAAGATCTCATTCAGCGACTTCAAAAGCAGTGGCGAGGCGTAGCATGTCCTCATGCCCAGTGTGGAGTCTGATGAGTTATTAAAGATAAACAATGATTCCTGGACATCTTCGAGTGTTTGCAGGCAGCTTAAAGTAAACAGTAAATGAATGCAGGTGTTGACATTTCAACCAAGGCTTGGTTTTGGTTTTAACATGCAGAAAATGTCCTTCTGAGTATCTGAGTTTGTTTCAGCTAACAAAAGAATTTACATGAGCGTGTAAGTGTGCAGCGTCAGATATGAATGGCTAACGGATAAATGTTAGTGTGATGAAAACAGTAACAGAGCGTCTAATCTGGTTTTCAGGTTAGGTGAGTGAATCCATCAGTATTCCTGTAACAGACAGAAAGGTTCACTGAGTGATGGGTGAGTTTATAACCTGACAATAACAAACAAACCAACATTGCTTTAGAAGAGCCTCAACAGTTTGTTTCTCTGCTGCTGCTTGAAGCTGCTCGGCTCCTTGTTCTGTGTTTTAATTGGAAAACTACAAGGTTGTCTTTCCTGCAGCCTCCATGTGTGTCAAACCCCACTTTCTGTACCAGGAGCTCTGATGCTATTCGTTTGAATTAATTCTACGTCTGTCCGATGGATATATAACCGGCTCGTACCACGCGGAGCGACGGGAGTGATTCTCCTGTGGGCTAAGCGTTGCTCAGACTGATGGCTTCCCCGTGTGCTCGCTGGATCGACCTCCTGCTGAGGCAGGAAGAAAGTGCAGCTCCACACTTCCTTCATTAGGGCAGGAATTTGATTTCTGCCAGTCGACTGCTCGGGTCGCACACATTTCAGAGGGGAGGAAGTGTCGTGACCCTGACTCTGAACCACAGCCCCCTACATACCTGATATCCAGTCAAGTCTGTTATCACATTTGTCCTTCAGCTCATTCCAAGCATTCTTTCTGTTGCTCTTTGAGCTGCTGCACTCCTTTTATTTCCACCTTATTGTCCAAATGATTTCCCTCATTTCTCACTCTGGTGCTGCTCCCATCAGGAGCTTTGGCGACTCTCCTGCCGGGCGAAGTGCTGATCTGCTGCTCTGCTCGTAAACAAAACAATCAGAATGAAATCTGGCAGCTGCCACTTCAGTTAATCCAAATCTTCCCTAAGATTAGACGCTCCACCTTCGACTGTAGTCGCACCGAAACCTCGGTTTGGCCGATGCTAAAGGGACGCAGAGGGAACGTCTCCATCCAGAGCTGAAGCTTGTTCAGTCATTTCAAAGAAACAAGATGGCAGCCGAGCTTACAACAAGTGGCGAGAGACATTATTCTGTGCTCCGTCATCTAATTGTTATTTCATCACTGACAGATTCAAATTTTAATGTTATGTTTAAAATATTGAAATATTAATATCGTATGCATATTCTGAATAAATCAGCATTATTTCTCCAATGAAAATAATCTGCAACGTTAAAATAATACACGTGTTAATTAATCAATGATCCAGATCCAATAATGTCATCATGTCATGATTTTACATGTTGGATACTTTTATTCACACAAGATGATTAAAATCTGAGACCTGAGTCAGTGATGATCAATGCTCACAGCATGTTATTCATATTTTAATATTCATCTTAGTTATTATTCAGTCCATGACATGTAAAAGCCTCAGAAAGGTCAAACCTTACTGTGCTTGTTGCAGTGACCCATACTGTCCGTGCATGACTTACAACTGGGTCAGTGACCTCCTGACCCAGGATGAACCTTCCAGATCCCTCAGGTCATCTGGATCCGGTCTTTTATCAGTTCCCAGAGTCAGAACCAGACACGGAGAAGCTGCATTCAGCTTTTATGCTCCTTATATCTGGAACAAACTCCCAGAAAGCCTCAGATCAGCTGAAACACTCAGTTTATTTAAATCCAGGTTGAAGACTCACCTGTTCTCAGCTGCATTTGAATAAAACACCAAATCTGCACTGTTTTACTTTTAAGCTTAAATTTCAAAACTTACATTTTAACTACTGATTTTATCTGTTTTGTTTGTTTGTTTGTTTGTTAATTAGTTAGTTAGTTTGCTTGTTTTAATCAATTTTAAATCATGCTTTTTATTTGTTTTTGTTTCTAATGTCTCTGTAAAGCACTTTGAATCACCTGTTGTTGAATTGTGCTATACAAATAAACTTGCCTTACAACGTCTTCAGTAAACAAACTTTATTTTCATGTCATTTCACTCCCACACGAGCACCTTTAACCATTAACTGTCATTAACTTCAAGAAACTTTTAAAAAGTGTTTACGTGAAGATATGATGACAGTCTTTGTCCTCTATTAAAAAGAGAAAATGATAAAAATAAAATCGCTTGAATATGTATTTTCCAAAGCTGCAGTTTAAATAAAGTCTTCTCCAGGAAAACAACAGAAACCTGTTTGGACAAAATGTTTCAAAGTGTGGAAACATTACAAATGATGAAAAAGGAAAATTCAACACTGAACAAACTGACTATTAATAATCACACAATGGGATGTGACCCGTTTGAATGTCACATGCAGTATTTGGAGGTTGATTATTATATACCAGCGTTGTAATGGATGGAGAGGTGCGGAGATGTTTTTGTTCCTCCAAAGGTCACAGACATGATGCAGCCCACCTTCCTCCGAGCACAGTGGTGTTAGTGTTGTGAGTTAAAATGAAGTGCTTCCTACAGTTGTGTAAATGTTTGGCATTTTAAAATATATAATCAACTAGCACTCTCACATATGTAGCACACGTCTTAAAAGCATCCTGACAGTCTGATAATGTAACAAATCATCTGGAATCTCAATAACTTAAACTGACAAAACAGATTATTTCTGATACAGATGTTGATTTAGTGAACAAACTCATCATTCTCTGCATATGTAAGGATTGAACAGTTATTTCAGACTAGCGACACTAGCATACTTCCAAAGCTGTCTTGCATTCCTAAAAGCTTTAAGTTAGTTAACAGGCGTTGTGTCACACCCGCTTTTTGTCCGATTCAGGTGATTGAGTTTGACGACGGCTCAGGCTCAGTGCTGCGTATCCAGCCGCTGAGGACCCACCGCGATGAGGCCATCTATGAATGCACCGCCACCAACAGCGTGGGAGAGATCAACACCAGCGCCAAGCTCACTGTCTTAGAGGGTAAGACCTGACTGTCTGTCCACATCTCACTGCCACTGTGACAGCCGTGACCCTGTGTGGCTCTGACATCACAGCTTGTCTTTGTGCATACAGTCAACACGCCGATCTCTCCGCTTCACTTCCTCTTTGTGTTCGGTTTTAACCATGTAGTTGGTCTTTAGTGCTGAGCTGTGTTACAGCCAGTGTTGGGGAGTAACGGAGTACATGTACCGCCGTTACGTATTTAAAATACAAAATATGAGTAACTGTATTCCGTTACAGTTACCGTTTAAAAAGGTGGTATTTAGAATACAGTTACTTTGTTGAAATAAATGGATTACACGGCGGTACTTCCCTGTTTCATATTGTGGCGGGTCAGGACTGTTTGGGTTTTGTTTGACAGCTACGTTCTGTTGTTCCAGGCAGCGTTACGGTTGCCATGGTTACAGGGTGACGCTCTCTCTCTGCGTGTTTCCTGGGTGAGAGAGCGCCTGTTGTTGTTGTTGTGCTAAGCTAACAGGCAGAATGCTACAGGTATAGCTCTAAAGAATGTAGCATCATGGGCAGTGTAGTCCGTGCTGCAGGGAGAATGGACTGCCATACCCGTTATGTGTCTGTGAGCGAGGGAGGGAGAAAAAGGAAAAGTACGAGCTGTCATCGAGCAGAAACGGGAGCTGGAAGCATGTAAATATAATAATAACCACTGCAGCCAAGAAGAGAGCCTGACGAGCCCAGCTGTAAGTAAGCTATTAAGACTCGACTGTACACCGTGTTCGTGTTTTCCTCTGAAACAATAAGTTCTGTTGGAGCAGCCTTTCAACGCCTCTCTCTGTCTCTCGCTAGCAAAGTTGACCCAGACAACAAAGTAAAGCTAGTTTTCGGCTACGAGCCGACACAGAACCCACCGTATTAGCCAGAGGTCCCTTTACTACGGTTCGGAGCCGCGGACCTTCAGTAACAGTAATAAATCACAGCAATAGTACATTCATGTAGTTGTAAACAGCATGATAATATATTAAGTAATCCAAAGTATTCAGAATACGTTACTCTCATTGAGTAACGTAACGGAATACGTTACAGAATACATTTTGGGGCATGTATTCTGTAATCTGTAATGGGATACATTTTAAAAGTAACCTTCCCAACACTGGTTACAGCACAGACAATAAATGACTGCAGGTTATCTGTAACAATGAATGCTGGTACGCTGCAGCAGTGGTTGGTCCAGCAGCGGTTGCATGTTTGGGATGTGAGTAGTGACTTTCTCCCACACAGACTCGGAAAAGAGGCGATGAAGTGTGGAAAAGATCATATTAGATTTTCTTCCACTGAGCAAACTCAGTAAAGACCAGAGTCAACACTGTGCTACAAGAAGCTAAAGGGCCTGTAGTCTGTTTGTTTCTGGTTTTCCTTTCTATGTGACTTCCTGCGTCCAACGTAGAAATTTAGTTACCCCAACATAGTTTCAATGGCCTTGAAAGCTCTTCCTCTGGAGGTAAGCGCTCTGGTTTGGTAGCATTAATGTGTTTGTTCTTTATTTTGTGTTTGGCATTTATAAGAAGTGGGATTTACATTTGGAAAGAGTCTCAGAGTTTCCACTGACCCTCATATGGAGGAGTTCTCCAAACTCAATGACAAATTGCAGCGTTTCACATTTCCTTTAATTATCTTTAATATAGTGGCATCAATGACTCACTGGTTACTAATGTTGCTTTGATTTTGTTGGCATTTCACATTAGTATCAGTTCACACTGTCTGTTACTTATCTGTTTTTCTGTTTGTGTCTTATTCTGAGTTCAATCAGTCATTTGAAATGTTTGTTTTGTCTGTAGTTGCGTTGCAGCTACACCCACCGTTGCTCCGTTGCTGTGCTACAGCAGATTTTCAGCTAAGCTCCTATTTCATGGAACAAAATGTCAGTCTGTGGTTTGGCTGTTGGATTTGTAAGTCCCAAACAAGGCCCAGTATCTCTGTGTGATCGTGTTTATTGAGCGGGAATGTGTTGAAAGTGATTTTGGCGGGGAACCTCCTGTAGGTGTGTCTCTAGACAGCTCTGTTCTTTGCCAGCGGCAAGATGGAGCCCAAACACATTTATTTAATTGACACTCTAATTGATAGACAAACAACCACGCAGAAAAAAGGGCTGTCTCTCTGGCAGCCTTTTCCAAATCACTCAGGAACCCATTATACTTATTCTGCTATGTAGATATTGTCAGCAGTAAACACAGCCTGAGGCTCTGCAGCCTGTTGCAGCAAACAAACAGGACTTTTCTCTAAAACCACTCAGGGTCTTGTTAAAGAAGAGTGATGGGCCTGGCTGATAATCACTGTTAGCAGACTGATGCTTAATAGCTTTTATTTTCAAATCATGTACACGCATGCCAAACCATATGATCAGAGTGGAGATGCCAGAAGATGCTGAAAAATGTAACTATTTTCTAAAGAATGCTACATGTAGATGAACCCAATTGCAGAGAAGAAACACGCGTGAAGCTGCTAAATCTGAGATGCATCATAACAGAAACATGTCTGGATTATTCTGTGTTGTGCTTCCATCTTCTCATATTTTACAGGCATGATGGAGCCGATGAACCGAACGATATATTTTGCAGAATTGTCACATGCATAGTAATAAACCACGAGTTAGCTACACAGATGATAACTGTAATATAATTTATTCAGTCAGGCCATGAAGATCATATCTGACACAACAAACACTGTAACGCTGTTTTTTTAGGTAAACACGTTACTGCTGACTGTTCTCGTCGGGGGAGGATTATTATTTTTGGATGATTATTGTTGCTTCACTCTCAGTTTGTCACTCAGTTAACCTGTAACGGGCATTTGTTGCCATGGTCGGCACTTTACATCCATTTATATTAAAGTGTGGGACTTTGGGATTGGTTACTGCTCACCTGATTTGTATTTTTAGTAATATTGTTTTCTGAACTTTCGACCAATAAGGTTGAGCAGTTGTCATCTGTGAGTCTTTTGCATTGGCTTCCATCATACATTATTTTTGCACGACTTCATTTAGACGTCTGTTTTCTTTAAACGTCATTTCAGAAATAATAATCTTGGTAATCACGATTGCTGAGTAGGTGCCTTTTTACCCACTCAGCCGATGGGGTGTTGTCGTCCCACCGTCAGGCTAGATCAACGTAACGTGGGAATGGGTTCTTCTACTTAAAATCTAGGACGGGGTCGGATTTCAGTGAGCTCGGCCTCAAGGTCAAAGTCAGAGATCAGGTTTCCTGAAAGTTTTGTTAATGTGACAACTCGGGAAGGCAGGTACTTAAATTGATACAAGGTCAGAGGTCAAGTTTTCTGAATAATTAGAGTAAAGTTTGTGTTCCCATCTACTAATATTATTGCATCCTTGTGTTGATACAGCACACGGTTCCTCCAAAGAGCTCCTTTTACTTTCTTAGCTTCAGTACATTTCAGAGCTGGTACTTTTCTACTTTTACTTGAGTAAAGAGGTTGAAACGGTACTTCAACATTTTACTCGAGTTTTTTTCAACAGTAGTATTTGTACTTCTACTTAAGTACAGAATGACTGCACTATTGCCAACTCAACAACCAGTATCCTCACACAAACCCAGAGTGAACATATTCCAACCTCAGCAAAGCAGGAAGAGCCTGATCGTGATTCAAACGACACCTCGTGTAACTAAGTGGTTTTGACAAAAGTGCATTATTGTTTAGATCAGGGGTCTCAAACTCGTGGCCCGTGGGCCATTTGCAGCCCACGTCACTTCTACTTGCGACCCACATATTGATGTGAAGAAATATATATTTTTTAATTATTGTACGGAAAATGATTTAATACGACGGCAGAGTGTTACAGGCATGGCCCTTTAAGACTGTGGCCTCATGGGGGGTGTAGTCCGTGCAGCAGGGAGAACGTGTGGGACCGCCCCTCCCGCTGTGTGTCTGTGAGCGAGGGAGGGAGAAAAAGGAAAAGTAGGAGCTGTCATCGAGCAGAAACGGGAGCTGGAAGCATGTAAATATAATAATAACCACTGCAGCCAAGAAGAGAGCCTGACGAGCCCTATTTTCACTTGCAGTCAAAAACTAATGTGCACGCTTATACCTGCATTTATATTTTATTAAATACAAACAAAATTGTAGCAAAAGTGCTTCCGCGTGTTTGGCCAGAAAGAGCTGTTTATTTGGTAGTTCAGTGAAACTACTGTACTGCTGAGTGACTGTCTGCTGCAGTCTAATGCATTTCATTGCAATGCTGACCCTCTGCTAACTTGCGTACTGAAACTGGCCGTATCTCTGATTTTGAATATGCGATGATCGTGTCACTGTGTTTGCTTATGTAGTTATAGCTTTGCTTTGGGCTGCTTCTGTCTATGATTTTTCTAACAGGTGTAATTATGACTACACACACAATTAGGACTTTTTTTGTTTTGCTGACATAATTGTGCGTTGCTGAGTTCTGTATTTAAAATGCAAAATATATGCAAAATGAAAAAAACAACGACACATCAACACTGATTCAAATTAATTGGGCACTACAAACCCACTCGGGGAAACCGTTTATTTATGCACCCGATGATTTCCTCTCATTTTCCATATTGTATGGGCTCAAGTGTCAACATGTACAATCAGATCACATCCTCATAAAGTCGGGCTGTGAAAATAACAGAAAGCTTGTGGCATCGCTGTCACATCCACAGAGATGCTGACAGCTTTGTTCATCTTTGTTTTCTTCAATGACTTTCCAAGAATACCAAACACTTCACAGCTATTTCCAAGATTTGTTCAGCCTGTGATTATGATGTCAGTTTACATTTCAAAGTTTCAATCTCTAATTCTAATTATCTTAACTTGCATCAAAACTTAAAAAAAAAAATAGGTTTTTGTGCTTGAGGTTAGGACTAGAGATGGACCGATCCGATATTACGTATCGGTATCGGTCCGATACTGACGTAAATTACTGGATCGGATATCGGAGAGAAATAAAAAATGTAATCGATCCATTACATATAAAAAAAGCACCTCACAAAACTTGTGACACGGCGTAACTCGGCTCATAACCGTAGCAGTCGGAGCAGTGTGGTGAGTTTGCAGCCCTATTAGTCAGGTTGCTTAATATTTCTGCTAAGTACTCTTTAAAACACCAGAATAGGGAGGATGGAGCAGGTTTAACTTTATTAGATTGATCAGTTTTGCTGAACTATGAAATATTTTGGCTGCAGTGTATTTTTTACATACAGGTTTAACAGAATAGCTTTAATGTTGTTTATTTAAACTTGAGTATGAACTTGTACAAAATGCAGCAAGATATTAAAAAAAACAGTTTTATTGATTAAAAACACTATATTGGATTCATATCGGTATCGGCAGATATCCAAATTTATGATATCGGTATCGGACATAAAAAAGTGGTATCGTGCATCTCTAGTTAGGACCAAAGGACCAAATACAAACACACAGGGTTTAATTCCAATCCCGATCTTTTCCTTAAAATAATTCAGTTTGTCTTTGTTTTCGTTAAGTCTCCTGAACACTGTCCGTTCCATTTACGGCGGTCTAAGAGAACCTAAGAGCGACATTGTTCAGCTGTTTGACTGAACAGTACATCCTGTCAGTAGTCAAATTTAGGAGCTTTTAGTGGGCTGCATAAATCTGAGTTAATGGTATCAATGTGCTTCAGAAGGCTGCACATCCATCTCGATATTTCACAACTGCTCATGACTCTGTCCTCTCAAAGCGGAAGAATACATCATAATGAGACCTACTTTCATCCCAGGCTCCATTTTTTTGTTTTCAAACTGTGGCTTTGTCTTTTCTGAAAAAAAAAAAGTGATGCTGCTCTCAGCATCTCAGTCTGAGTGTGAGTGTCAGTCTCTGCGAGAGCGACAGCTGAAGAAAGAATGGAAACACAAAAGAGCAAAAGCAATAACTGAGAACGCTAGCAATGAGAGAGGGAGAGGATGAAGACGCGGCGAGTCGACAGCAGGACTCTGGGTAATGAGAGTGCAGCATTAGTCATGAAGCGAACCGACAGAGAGCTTAAGGGGATGAAGGGAGGGAGACGGTGAAGACAGCAGGAGCTGAAGCCAGTACGATGCAGACGCAGAGGAAGAGGTGCTTCTCACGCGTGGGAGTTGGATTCCTTCCCGCACAAAACATCATATACTTTTCTCTTTTGCTTGATTGTGACACTCAGGAGGAGCAAATGCACATCACTCCAAACAGCTTCCTGCACTTGTTATGGCCCCGAGTGGAACTGCTGGTTGCACTGATAGGCACTGAATCAACATCAGTGTCTTTTAAAGTGCTAGATTTCCTGTCTTACTGTTTTCCTGTCTTCTGCTGCTCGCTCTCCGTCTGTAATAACCAATCTCTGTGAAGTCTTTCCCCTCTGAGATGCCCTGCCTAAGGGCACGTTGACAGTAAAGGTGGGTTGTGTAGATATAACAGTGCTCGAGCTCTCTTTGTGCTCTGGCAGAATTTATATTTATGTGCCTCGCTATAAATGTGCAGAACTTTTAGAGATTTTCTGAAATGCTGAGACTCTAATTCGTATTCTCTGAACCAAATGCTCAGTGGCCCAGAGACGTTCATTTAATCAATCGCTCCCTTGGCAAAACCTTAAACAGGTTCCACAAATCTCATTTATTCTTTTTCCAAAACTCTAAACACTTTCAGCACATTTTTGCACCATGATGCGTAATGCTAACCAGAGACGGCATAAGTCGAGCACAGATGTCACTGGTTACAATGAATACAAAATTCGGTCACACTGGTTACTAATAATGAGTCGTGGCTCTGTTCCCCCCCCCTGTCAAATGACAGAGCTCGCCACCAACGTGTCAGGAAACCAGAGAGAGTTTCAGACGTCTCACTCAGATGCTTCTGGGTGGAAGCAGCTGTGAGGAAATCCTCTTGACCAAGGATCTGTAGAAATTTTGTCTCTCAGCTGGCCTCCGTGTCCCCTCAGAAGACCTAGAGGCAGTGGCCGAGGTCTGGGAAACTCCACATGGACTGCTTCGCCCATGTCCCAGACTAGGGCTGGGCGATATGGCCTAAAATCCATATCGCGATATAATTTGAAGCACGTGCGGTAACGATATATATCACTATATATTATTTTCTTCTGTATAACGTATTTTCCACACTATAAGGACTTAAAATCCTTTAATTTTCTCAAAAATTGAGAGTGTTCCTTATGTATGAATTCTGGTTGTGCTTACTGACCTCGAACCGATTTTGGCTGCAGAAATCTGTGAAAAATGTTTTAATACAACTTTGGTAAGCTGCACTGCTTGATGGATTGTCAGAGCATTACGGCTGCCGTAGTGAGGAGCTTCCCGGAGTAATCTGGGTCCAAAACTCCGTCCCTCCAGGTCCCAAAGTCAAACGAACACTGAGAGTTAAAAACGGTCTAAATTCTTTCATCTTTAATTAAATCATCAGCGTTGCTGCTTTACCAGGTGTAAAAATTAAGTTTAACATCCAGGCATCCATGAAAACAGAAGTTATTAAATTCAACAAAGTTACAAGTTAACAGGAAGTTAGCTCGCTAGCTTCCACCTAAACATTTCATACCATGTTCTGACAGATTTTTGAAACTAATTCAAACGTTCAGCTCTGCTACCACTTCCAACATAAATGAAGACAGAAAACTAAACTCCACATGGACTGCTTCGCCCACGTCGCAGACCCAGGCAAACGGTGGGATATGGATTGTTGCTAATGATAAAATGAAGTGTAATTTTAACAGGTAGGATGTAAAACCTAATTTTCAGCTGAAATTTTAGTGGCTAAACCGTATTTTTCTCCATGGCGTGCGACCCGATCTCAGCAGATTCTCTGGGAGCAGCATAACCAGGAGAAATTGCCACATGTAATTGCAACACAGCCAAACAATGCAATTTAGACTTCATGAAATATAGCACAGGGTTGTTCACTTAAAGTGAAGTTTGAGGACATCCAGGTCATAACGTAGTAAATTCTCCCAGGCACGAAAAACGAAGCAGGCGCTGAACATAAACTGTATATAAAAGATGGACTTAACCAGTCTGGTGGTGTGATGCTCCATGGCTGCGTCCATCCTGACTACACAGCGGGCTCTGCCAGATTTAACATCACTCTGGTTGAAACATCCAGTTCAGTGACTCATAATGTGGTGAAGAAGACGGTGAATGGATACAGATGTCTGTGTGACCACAGCATCAAAGCATTATTTGTTTTGCATTTTTGCCTTCGTATGATAGTACAGCAGAGAGGACAGTAGGGAGAGAGAGAGGGGAAGACACGCAGGTTCAAACCTGTCCCGCTTGGGCCATGTGACCTGTGGTTGCTCACCCGCTGAGCTAAAGTGGCCCGACTGAGACCAAGGCTGATTTTGCACATTTTAACTTCTTCATTTTAGACTCAATCTTAACTTTGAATTAGAGGATCTGCAGTTTTTACACTTCTGCATCATTTCTCTGCATTTTTACCACCGTGCTACAAGTTAAGTAGAGGGAAGAAGCCAGGTTTGAAGACAGGATTTTCATCAACGCTCGATGCTGCATTTTCAGCAGCAGTACTCTGATGATCTGTCAGAAGACAGTTATTGAGGTAGAAACATATCAAACTTCAATCAATTATCAGCATCGGCGAATTCTCCAGCGCACAAGTGAACACAGAGAATATCTAAGATTAAAATATGTGTCAATACACAACATAGCACAACATTCAGCCTGTGCTGTGACACACGGTGTAATCATACTATATCATAGGTCTCTCTCTCTTTCTGCAGAAATGTTTGTATTTCTGTGCAGAGACTGTTTGGTCTGGATTCTGTAGAACGAACACATGAATCCATTGTTTGGATGAACCCGGGTTCAGTCACAGAGGACGAGGAGAGGCGGCAGCATAATTAGCCAACAGGGATTTGTGAGGACCTTGGACGGGACTTTGGGAGTGCGTCGATTTGTTGAGGGTGTCAAGAAATGTTTCTTATCTATTGTGGAAAAACTGTAATCGCTGGATCATCACGCCTCTGTTCTCTTTCTGTTTGAGTTTGTTCAGCTGCATTTGGATTTGGTCTAATTATCCTCAGCTGGATTTAGTTTGTGTTCTCACATCTGTGTCTCTGTCTTCATTTATACTGCATGCTGCCAATGGCTCGTGCTTGGATTTAACCATGAAGGTCATCACTCTGAGTAACTAACCACATCTCTAATTATTTCAACTAATTTATTAGCAGTAGTCTATCATCTTCATATACCAAGGCAAAAGCAGGAAACTGCACTCAAGCAGCTTTTAGCAGCTCATTATATGACATTTAATGACATACAACGATGGTAAAGTCCGGGCTTCTTATTCACGTACTGCCACTTTCATGGTGTTGTGCCGTAATGTTGATTGGCTTTTACTTTCAGCTGCTTCCAGGTCAACTGAAAACACCGTTAACCATCAAACAGAGCCTTAGCTGATTAGTTGGTGCCTGCATGGGATTGTTTGGTGCTTATTTTGGGACTTCTCTGCACTGTGCAGGGCAGGTTGGGTTAAATATTTTTGCTCAAGGACAAATTTGACCTCATGGTACATTGAACCCAGGATGACATCACCACCAACCAAGAGTCCGTGTTGCAGCCTCAGGACGTGATATGGCTAATTAGTTTCTTTATAGTCCTGTTCCTGCTCTAGCACTCTCCATTTCCTGTGTGCGAGTCCACCGTCGTTTCGGCCATTTAAAAAGGCATTAAGACGGCAGAGAGAGGGAGACAGAGGGAGAGAGGGAGAGAGCTGTCTGAGCTGGATTAGCAGTGATAAATGACACATTATGAAAGATGAATGATAGCTGCACTGGTGCTACACACCCAGCAAGTTTATAAAACTGAGCCTTTGACCTGCAGGGATTGTTACACCATGACTCAAGCAGGGATAATCATGGAGCATCAGTGTCATCATCAGCATCTCAGGGAAGGTTGCTCTGAAAATGTCAGAAATCTCCAACTTAGCATTGTAAGACCTGGTAATTAAATTACTTTTGACTGGCGAGGCGTGGAAAGCCAAGTGCCGTTGCAAAAGGATCTGCACGAACACAAAAGGGATAAAGTTAAACCGGTCAAAATGATGACAACATGTGCACAAACATACAGTATTCAGTGAGATGAAGGAGAACTCCAGTAGATGCCTACCAGCATTTGTAAAAACCTGAGTTGACATTCAATCAATTCATGCAAAACATACAGCAAAGTGTGGTGAACATAATAAGTCCTATTTCTGAACAGCAGAACTAAGGATGCCATTTTGACACAAGATGAACACATTAACATCCACAAAATATGCCCTGAAAACATTACTAAACATTTGCATGAGCCCAGCCTGCACAGGTATAAATGCTGCAACAACATCAGCTGCTTGTACAGGCTTCCTCGTAGGCTCTACACATCCCATTTTAGAGATTTGCCAGTTGCACATTTAAAGGTTGCAGGGTTTGTGATCAGAGATGGGCAGTAACGCGTTACTGTAATCTGATTACTTTTTTCAGGTAACGAGTAAAGTAAGGGATTACTATTGCAAAAACAGTAATTAGATTACCGTTACTTTCCCGTAGGAACGCTGCGTTACTGCGTTACTAAAACCGTGATTTTTTTGCGAGAATGTCTCATGACAGTGACGTAAGCGAGTGCGACGTTCGTGACAACAGCTGTGTGCAGATCAACAATGGATCATATATCGAGTGCAGAGAGAGTATGAGCGTGCAGCGTTTAAAGCGTGGAAGTACTGACCTTACTTTGAGTTTGATTCCATAAAAAGTGACAAAAACATTAGTGTCCGTTGTGCGTGGGAAGAAAACTTCTTTTTACAGCGAAAAAAACCCTAAACTTCCAAACAAGCACCGAGTAGCTACGACGTAATGGGAAACTCACAGAGAAACTCGCGGATTCTTCCACTGACCGCTGCACACCTGCACCAGGGTAACCCTCCGCCTACCCCACTCCTGCTTTACAGGTGAAAATAGAGCAACAGGACCGCTAGTCTTTGACTTTATTAATTTTCTGCTGTGTTTTACTTGCATCTATTTGAAAGACTGAGTGTAAACACACAAAATATTTTATTTTATGTGCTGGAATGTGCAGAAAATAGGTTTAAATGTTAAACTAATTTCTTCCAGTCAGAGAATGTTGCAGATAATTAAATGTTTGCTTGATGCATAAAGTTAAAAGATTAAAACTAATAAAACAAGTTTTAAAAAGAGACTTTTCCATTTGATTACATTTTGTATGATGATTATGCAGAAAAAGTAGAATTGGGCTGAAAGATCTATCACTTTATCACCTATTCAGGTTGTAAATCGTGTTTTTAAAAAGTAACTAAGTAACTGAGTTATTAATTACTTTTGAAAATAAGTAATCAGTAAAGTAACGGGATTACTTTTTGGGGAAGTAATCGGTAATTAGTTACTGATTACTTTTTTCAAGTAACTTGACCAACACTGTTCGTGATAGTATAAATCACCGACTTATCATCCAGGAGACTTTGGGACCTCTGTGTTTGGATTTTTTAGTTCTTCTTTCTACTTTTACTTTCATTTCTTACTTGGTTGCAGTTAGCAAAGATCATGTGTTGAGTTAAGGAGCATCCCAGAGTTAGTTTTTCTATCATGCAGCAGTTCAAATTGTATTTTTACATTTTCTATGCTGATGATTACTTTGGGAAGACTGACCAATAGCGTGCACTACATCTGCATGGATCACAACGTCACAATTTCCAGGTGCAAACGAGACGTTTGTAGTCGTCTGATCATGGTTGGTCTTAGTGGGTGACTATAGCTGATAGAGAAATGACTCTCAGGGGTATCAAGTTCACGGCCGATAACTTGTCAACCATAAACATTTTATAATTCTCTGATCAGGAGCTAAATATGAATACGAAGCAAATGACAGTGGCTGGTATAATCCTCCTGTTGGATGTTTGCTCTGCTGAAAGCCAAAAAAAGGCTTCTTGACTGATAACTTTGCTAACACAGCTGGATTTTACATTTTCCCAGGAGTCTTAAATGTTTAATATGACAGCAGCGTTTATATTGGAGGCTCCGAGTCTTTCTGTTGGTCTGTAGATGTGTTATCAGTTTGATCAACTGGAGTTTCTTTGAAGTTTTGTCTGTTTCCAGAAAATGACGTGGGCATGAAAATAGTTACTTACTAGCATAAATTTCACTGACTGGTTCTAAGAACACAAATGTTTTTTTATTTATCCAGACGTAGAGAAAACATCATCTGTGGGGAGGAACTTGATGCAAACTTAAAGTCGGGTCATTAATGATGTTATGTCTATCTCTAAGTTAAGCTTTGACAGTTTTGTCAAGTATCTGTATTTATCATAGTTTACATGGTCCTCAACATGAACTCGTGACTGGCAAGTACACACGACCCACCAGTTTAATACACAAACATTTGATTGCTCACACAAGCGTATTAGTCAACCTGTAAAAACTGGAAATGTGTCCTGTAAGTAGGTTTGTCATTCCTAAGAATAACCCAGATGGCGCCATAGAGCAAGTTGCAGCAGATATCTTCTCCAAGTACAGAAGGTCACACCTGCCATACAGTTGTAGGCTTTGGAGAGACTGTAATACTTAAGACAGTGAAGTTTCCTTATACCTTTCCCAAGCAGACCTGTTCCCTCTCGGCACCACCTAGTCTGCACTTAATGATCCAGACCCAAGCACGCTTCAGTTCGTCTCAGCCCAGCTCTTCTCTTGCACTCACTCGTCTTTCATGCACACAAAAGAAAACACTCTTGCAGAGCAGAATGAACGCCATGATTTTATGCATTTTTGTGTTTCGACTGGAACATTTTTAAAGGGGTGATGCTCCATCCTGTCACATGCCTCATAGATCTGTTAATTACTTAAAAGTGTGATGTTATTGGAGGCTGGTGCTGTAGAGCAAGTGTTTGATCACACGTCATCCATACTATGCTCGAATCCCACTGAAGCACAGCAACCATTTCAACTGCACCAGGCAAAGCATTCAGTGAACACACTCGTCAATCAAACTGGACGTTGGGGGTCAAATGGGCACATCAGACTGCCTACTGAGAGTTTACTCTGAAAACCAGACTATAAGATATTTCAGAGATTGAGTTTTGCGAAAAACTTTCTGCAAGACTAAACTTCCCTCTAAGATTATTTCTCTTCATGCTCATTGTGGAAACAGATGACCTGTGAGGAAGATGTGAAAATGACCATGGCTGAATACAACTGAGAGACTGTAGGAGCACCCAAAGATGCATTTTAGGCACGAACATGATTGAAACAGATGTCTTTAGCATGATGCTGAGGACACGGAGTGTTGATATGTTTTATTCTTTCCAGTATAGAGGGAATAAACAGCTGACACAGGTGGGACTATTAGGTGTGTTTTGCATTTCTGTTCCCCTCTAATATGTTTAATGTCTGGATTAAAAGTCAGGATGGGACATTTGCAGAGGTGTGGACTCGAGTCACATGACTTGGACTCGAGTCAGACTCGAGTCATTCATTTTATGACTTTAAACTTGCCTTGAAAAAATGTTCTAAGACTTGTGACTTGACTTGGACTTTTACACCAATGACCTGAGGCTTGAATTGGACTTGAACCGGTTTACTTGAAAAGACTTGATATTTCACCCCAAATATAAAATTTAACACGCATATTATATAGAAAGTATGCACCATTACTTCAATTCATTCATTCGTGAGCTGTAGCACAGCCAATCAAATTAACCAGATTTTTGTTTTTAAGAAGAAAAAAAAGACGCTCAAAAATGCTGCAAGGAGTTATTTTTTTCAGGTACATAAACTATGAAGTAGTCAACAAAAAAACGAAATGCAACATGCAAAACATGCAAGAAGAGAATCACAGACAGAGATGGAACAACTTCAACTTTCTCCGACAGTTGAAGTTGCATAAAGAACGGTAGGTGGTGCTTCTCTTTTGCTACGATGAGACAGCTGACTTCATCTAACTAGCAAATGTTGTCCAGGCTACGTTGATGATACTGTTTGGTTTTTAATGTAGGACCGGCTATTTTAAAGCCGGTCCTACAAGCGCATCCAAGAATAACATGCAGCTTATCTCAGAATTGTTGGTGAAAATTATTCTTGGAGTTTAATTGAGCTGCATTTTATAGACGTGCAATTTCACAATTTGTGTATATTTTCTAAGTTCACTATTTTGTCATGTGTTGAGAAAAACAGAGATTTAAAAATCACATGGTCTAATATTTACATTTAGCATATAACTGCAACATGCTTTTTTTTTTTAAAGACTTGAAAGGACTTGAAATTCAAAGTTTCAGACTTGTGACTTTACTCGGACTTTAACACCAGTGACTTGAGACTTACTTGAGACTTGCAAAACAATGACTTGGTCCCAACTCTGGACATTTGTCTCCAAACTTTATGAAAATATGATACAAATAAACAGGAGAAATAGGAGTTTCTGTTTCTGGCTGCAGTGTGGAGTGACAGTGGGAACACGCTGCGTTCACCAGCCTTTCACTGTATTTTAAATATTCATTATGTCAAAAATGCCACTCAGATTGTTTTCAACCATCTCTGCAATTAGACGTCATTAATGAAAATAGTGAGTTTGACACGAACATGATTGAAACAGATGTCTTTAGCATGATGCTGAGGACACGGAGTGTTGATATGTTTTATTCTTTCCAGTGTAGAGTGAATAAACAGCTGACACAGGTGGGACTATTAGGTGTGTTTTGCATTTCTGTTTCTCTCTAATATGTTTAATGTCTTGATTAAAAGTCAGGATGGGACATTTGTCTCCAAACTTTATGAACATATGATTCAAATAAACAGGAGAAATAGGAGTTTCTGTTTCTTGCTGCAGTGTGGAGTGACAGTGGGAACTCGCTGCGTTCACCAGCCTTTCACTGTATTTTAAATATTCAGTATGTATTTAAAAATGCCACTTAGATTGTTTTCAACCATCTCTGCAATTAGACGTCATTGATGAAAATGGTGAGTCTGCATTTGTTCTAGATTTGACCACAAACCCACAGTGGAATATAATCACATGTCAATAAGTTAAAGGCACTGTTTTGGTTGCTTTCTCATGTTGATTCAAATAAGCAGTGTCGTCTGAATCAGGATGAGGGAAGCTTGGTTGCACTGAGCCTCTCTGCTCTCTGTAGATATCCTGAACACTCCTTGTCTGTCCAAACATCTTTATCTTGACTGCACACATGCAGAGACTGAAAAAATCTTCTACATGGAAAGTGAAAGAATTTTGTCTGATATTCCAAATTGTGCTTTTTGTCTGAATTTGCATTTTGAGGATTTAGTTTCTGTGGTAGAAATCACAAAAAGAAGAGAAAAAACTCAGATGAAAATCTGACACGAACAGCTCACGGTGCGTGACATCCCTGCAGTGTGCTCTAACAACATTAGACTGCTTAACATCTTCAGCAGTGGAGCTTATCAGCCATGCATTAAAGCTTTTTGCTAACAGAGCAGTTAACCATTAATGGGGAATCAATCATCAAGCGGGTGTTGCAAGCCAACCAGTCGGCCTGTCACAACTTCAAATGCTGAGTGGGAATTAAAATAGTGTAAAATGAGAGAGGCAAATCTCTGGGTTGGAATTACTCTGCAGCGGAGCAGAACACTCTAAAAGGTCTCCGAGTCTCCAGGCTGTGTGGAGGCGGTGCACGGCATTAAAATGACAGTACATAGCTTTAGACGTGACCTGTGGCCCTGCTGGGCTTGGAGATGGAGGGAGGCCAGTATGTTAGGGGCTCCTGACCTGACCCCAGCAAGGGGCCCCGTGCAGTGTTCAGGTCATGTGCAGGCTTTACGCACCTGTTTCCGGAGGAGGACGTGACCTAATGGCTGTAACTGCCACTTTCACTGCAAGTCAGATGCTCCTGTGCGTGCTTTCACACACTGCAGTGTTTTATGTCGCAGAATGTGAAGAGGCAAGTGGTGGAGTGAGGTTACACTACGTGACGGACCTTATGAAACGATATAGGCTCATATTTCCGGTTGTGACTAACATATGAGCAAAACAAAACAGGGAAAAATGCACTCGTGCCTCAAACTGTGCAAGTTTTGGACTCTGATAATGGAGAAAACTATAAATTTAAAGTCTACCACAGCCCAAAGTGTACATATATACTTTGGGCTGTTGAGCTAACAGCCTCCACTACATGACATGTGGTATTTGTGTCAATAAACAGCACTGTAATCTTTGTGGAGCTGTACGTTACAGTTTCAGAGCAGCACAGAGAAAAGGCTTCACCACTTCACTTCCTTGCGCCTTGGCCACGAGGAGGCTTTACTATTTAAAATTAAATGCTATGAAGTCTATAAATATAAGTGCTGCTCCATATTTGCACACTATATTCTCAATAGTGCTTAGTACTAGTATTAGGACCAGTAATTTCTCTCTCTGCTATAGATAAATCCAGTTTAATATGATGTACTCATAACATCATCTGCCTAACATTACTCCTTAAACTGTCACTTACCTGTTATACCATCACTTAAGAGATACAGCAGGTGTGCAGATACTGTCATGCATGCGTACCAATACAAGGAGAGTAATATTAGTTCCTGCTGACCAATTTACTGGTCAATTAAACAGGAGTAAAAATGACTATTTGACTAGTGTAAAAAAAAAATAAAACCAATCCGGTCATAAAGTCTGACGTCACTAGTCGTGTCTGGGCCTAAACTGCGCTGCAGGTCCATATATCAAACGATCACTATGGCATTACTGAGAGTTGAAAAACTGTCTAAAGTCTTTCATCTTTAATAAAATGATCAGCGTTCTGCTCTACCAGGTGTAACAATTGAGTTTAACATCCAGGCATCCATGAAAACGGAATTTATGACATTTAACGGAGTTAGAAGTTAGCAGGAAGTTAGCTCGCTAGCTTCTATCTAAATACAATATAGCATGTCCTGACTGCGGGGTTTTGGAAACAAATTAAAGCGTACAGCTCTGTTATCACTTCCAACATAAATGAAGACAGAAAACTAAACAGCAGTGACGTTTGTAGGGTTACTGAAGTTTGGCTAGCTGGTATATAATGATGTGCTACGTGACCGCTAGCGACACAGCTATGTTAGCATAATATAAACAAGCTAACTTTTTTTCCACTCGATAAAAGTTAACGTGAGTGTTCTCGGTGGTCAGGAACAAATGTAATCGCATGGCAGGATGCTGTGAAAGGACCAAACTTCAGCCAGGAGAACAACTGAGATAATCCATCCACAATACGAGGTTAGTCATTCATATACTGCTGCATGGGCTGGGCTGTAGCTACATCCTAACTGAGCTTAAATAAATGATTAGCGGTAATAAAAGCCGAGGGAGGTCAACAGTGATCACTGACTGTTTTTAGGAGCTTTTTGAGATTAAATAGAAGAAAATACAAAACATTAAACATGTTAGCAACACAAAAGCCATATTAAGCGCAGACTACTTTAGGAAGTAGGATTCGTCACGTCATCACTTAACGACCGGATAATAATGGTTGAGGTTAAATACTGTCAGGGTCATGAATCCCATAGAGGTGGAGGTGTGGACACCTGCCAATCCACATGGATGAGTTATAAAAATATTCATCCCCAGGGGGAGTGGTTATGAAAGCAGCGGTCCCCAATCCCGGGCCGTGGACCGGTACTGGTCCGTGGGTCGTTTGGTACTGGGCCGTACTGGTTTTATTTAGTTGGATTTATCTGCGACACCTTAAAGACTTGAAAATATTGTTGCGCAAAAAAGGCTGGGGACCACTGATCTATAGAGACCAAAGCCAAACGTTTTCTGATGTAAAGTTGATTATTTTGCTTTTACAGCCTTAAGTGGCCACTATAGGAACTGCAGTTTGGGGCAATATTTTTCACCCCCAGAGCTCACATACCTGGTTTGTGTGAGCTCCATCATCACACCCTTCGTCGTGTCATCTTACATGTTTGCTTATGTTCGTGACCTGATGTCAGGGGCTGACTGTAGTTCGCAGTCGAATGCTGGTTCTCCCCTTTCTGTGTGGAATACCTTTCAAACACTCAGCAGACAGTCCTGAAAGCAACAGATAAATGTGACTCCAATGCACTGTGTTCAAGCTCCTGCCTGCTTTGTGCTTTTGTTTCCCTGCCTTAGCACAGGCTATTATGTTACATATGGGATTATATAAATGCTGAACATAATACACCAGGGCCTCATGTTCACGCACTGACAATATATTATGAAACTTTAGACAGAGAAGCTCTCAAATCCCTCCTGGAATCTGTGGCTCTCTCACGACCCGGTCACAGAGGGGATTGGACGTGCAGGTCATTAAAGGGATACCTCTGCTCCTACTTGTTTTAATGTGGGAGTTTCTATGATGGTTGAGCTGAAAATGGCAACTGCTGTAATGTTAGCATTCCTAAGTGGAAAGCAGTGGGCACTGCCAGTAGCACGCTGGCTCATTGGTTTCTGTCTAGGGGAGGATTGCTGGACTGATTGAGAAGTACTGGCACTAACAAGCTGTCTTAGAAGTATCCAGGGAAGAAATGCAGAAACTTTTCCCTCACACTTTAAGTGGAGAAGAAATATAATTGACTGGAATTCAGATTTCTGAGTTATCTCTAACTAAAGTGATGCTTCAGAGACTGGAATAGAGGGTCAGGGTAAGACTCCTGGTGCTTTACTTTCTTAATGAGGAAGAGGAGTCTGTAAGCAGCCCAGTGAGAGACCAAGAAACATGGAAAATTTATGTCCACGTTCAAAGGGATCCTTTTTTTGATCCCAAATCTCAGCCAATTTTCAGATAGATGTCTTTACATGACAGCAATATCTACAGAAACAAACATATCAACCAGCACCAGGTACAGGACATCTTTCTCATCAGTGTGCAGAATTATTCTTCACGGTTAGAAACTATTGTTTTATTTAGTTTCTTTTTAATACTAACCAATTGTGTTGATGTCAGAACAAACGATTTATCTTGGTATTGTTGTGAAAGTTTTGCCTTAAATCAAGCCTGCAGACGAGCGGTGAGCGGTAGCTAACATTCATCAAAACACACAAAGAACAGACGACCAAGCTTGTGGAGAGTCTGCATGACCACGGGACAGACGGTCAGCAGAGTCTGAGCCTAGCATGGCTCTCAGTTAAAAACCTTCTCCAGGAACAAAAGGCAGTACACAGCTGTTTCACACCTTAAGGTTCACCCTTGCTACCTCCCAGAGTCCTCAAAGAGACAAAAGACTCTTCCTGTGGAGTCGTCTGCTTCCCCCCAACTTCCTTACTACACCCCCATCATTTCTCTTACAGTATGGGTGTGAAACATGTTAAAATCCAGGGGCACCAAGGCATCATACAATAAAATAATGTGATTAATACTCAGCTCTATTTACAGAATAGATGCCGTTACATTAACCAATCAGAGTAACGTATTCTATGTGGCGCCGTTTGTAAACTGAAACACCCTGAAGTGTTTGATGACAACATTTTTCCACGTTTAGCTCAAAACCTCACAAAAACATGTTTTTTCGAGTCATTTTTTACAACATTTACTAAAAATATTTCTAACTTTTTATATTTAAAACACAATTTTAAACATTAAATCTAAATGTTAAGTCTAAACATGCGTGCTGCACACCTGTATGCTCAGAACCAGTCCAAACATCTTTGTCTGTTTCTTCATTATTATTTAACACCCAGAACATGCAGTTCCTGCCCCACAACTCAAGTTGAGAGTTGGTTGTGAAGTGTAACTAAACATTGTCAGTGCTGCCATCAAACGTTGTTGTGCTTCCTCAGTGAGACAAATGAATGAACCTCATCCTAGATTCATGCAGTAACTGAGGAGGTAACCGTCCCCTAATCCGCCCAAATGTGTAAAAGTACCAACAGAATAAATGTGTCTTGCTAACCACGCCTCACCCTCCAGTCCAAACGTCAAAATCAAAGTAACATGTGACAGTACGGTGGCCACCCACTGACAGTTTTCATTTAAGGCTGAGAGAGAAAGAGCAAGCTTCAACTGCGGGTGGAAAAGGTGAAATAACTCAACCTGACAACTAATGAAAGCTACACAGACAACACATGCAGCTCGTTAGTTTTAATTAGAACCGCGTCTTCCCTTCGACAGCACCAACTGGACCAAAACTGCCTCGTTGGTGTCGAACTTTAGCGCTGTCAGAAAACATTAATGTTTCCCGTGTTTAAACCACCTGAGTATCAGATAAAACCTTCTGCTGGAAAATGGTGTTTTTGCATCGTGTTGTTCAAAAAAATATCTTTAGGGAATGACAAAAGCATGATCCATACCAAAAGTATGTGAGCGCCAAACAACAAGCAATGAGGCTAAAGAAGTAACTTTTCGATCACTTGAGGGGAATAAAGATGTGACAAGAAAATAAACTTTCCTTCCTGTTTCTCCCGAGTGTGGTTCAGCATTGTTCTAATTGAACAGACTGTGGGTGGAGGATATTGAGGGTTACAGTGCTGTTATGATAGTCTTCTACCCGGAGGCAGACAGAGATGACACGTAGACAGCGGAGGCATTGTCCCAGCCGCTGCCCAGCTTTTGTTTTCTCCATCATAGGAAAATAGCCAGACAACCAGTTGAGACAGATCCACATGCATCTCCAGCTGCCTGGCCTCTGCCATGCTGTGTCTTGCCAGGTTTTTCCTCTATTTTCCTTCTTCTTATGCCTCTTCTTACTTTTCAGTGTGGATTATAAATGTTGTTTCTATAGCGTTTGCAAACTGGCTGCTATTCAGTTCTTGTCAGGAAGTTTCTTTCTGCACAGACAAACTGACAGATGATTATTCATCTTTGTGTTTGTTTTTCATTTTTCCTATTTGTACAGTAGAAGGCTTTTGAATACTATCTCAGAAGCCATTTGTTTGAGTTAATGTCTTTTTAAAGCTCTACATTTTCAGACACTGGCTTATAAAGTAGGCACGTATGACATTTAACTGACCCAGGCTCATTATTTTTTATCTGTTTGCTTTTGTCTTTCTCTTATGTTTTCTATTTACTTACCTTTTTCTTGTATTCTTAGATTTTTTTTACCCATGAATAAGGGAAACTTTTCATTCTCAGCTGACAAATTTAAGGAACTATGGGAATCTGGGTTCAATCAAACGATTATTTCATTTCATTTATTTATTTATTTCACACTTGGTACAACAATTTAAACAAACCAACCACACTTTCTATCAAAAGCACTACAACCATGTGTGAAAAGGAGCAGGAAGAAGAAAATATTCTTATTAAACCCCGCCCCCTATCTACAATCCAATTTATATTACAAGTGGGCACCAACAATCAGGGAACAAACTAACATTAACATTTATCTGCGGTCCTAACCCAAACCAAACAACACATTTACAATCAGAATAACCGCTCCACATAGTAACAAGGAGAAAAATTAAAATTAAAATAAATAAAACAAAAATTATAATGGATCCTTTTTCAATGAACTCCAATTTCATTCACATTCTTCATATTGAGTTATCATTTTAAGCATGTAACACTTTTTAAAACAATGTAAATTTATACAACTCTTTAAATTATAATGAAGTGAGTTCCACAGTCGTGTACCTCTAACCGTTGGACTCATTAATCTTTGTGTAGTCACAGCTAACTGATGCTTAAAATAACATTTCCTTCTGCTGTCTTCTCCCCCTGAACACAATAAAAATACTCTTTGTAACTTAAAGGGCAAAATATTATTTTTAGCCTTAAACATAATTAATAGTGTCCGTAATTTCACTAAATCTCTTAATTTTAATAATTAAAAATTATCGTTTGACATTAAACACTCCTCGGGGTGAATAATGAATGAATGCTGTATCATTTGCACCCTGTGATCACTTTTTGTCCTTTAGCTAAATACTTCCTATAAAAACAAAACAAAAATTAATCACAACTAAATTCACGTTGACATGGCACTAATCTAGCCTTGGAAGGCCCAAATCAGAAAGCTGGAGCAGCCACACAGACCCCAGCTCACAGTGACGGTTCAGTGTGGTAGCAGAACTCTTGTTAATCATCGGTAGGACTGTAAAACCTCTAGTCTTTACTGCTGCTGTTGTGTATTTGTGACTCAAAATAAGCCATAAGCAGAGCACTGAGCAGACACACACAGTGTGCACTATATTGTGCTGTAATGCTAGCGACGCATGAATGGCTCTGCCTTAAAGAGCAAAACAAATTCTGCTTCCGGAGCTCAGACGTCTGATGCAAATGTAATGCAACAAAGGTCTGAGGTCAGACCTGACCAGTGAAACCAAACAACAACCCCTGCTTATGTTATTAGCGTTGCACCAGCATCATTTGCATTTAGCCAGAAAGGTTTTACTAGATAGAAATGGCTTTCTTAGCCAACTGTCAACACTTAAACTGTAAAGGAAAGTCTGTTCTACACGTGTGGAAAAGGCTTCTTGTACAGCGGCTGTAAGAGTTCAAAAGCTCTACAACTTAAGGAAACACCAGAAAATAGAAACATGCATCAAAAGCACACAAAGTACAATAGAAGTTGAGTAAAACACAACAGAAATAGGAAAAAGATGTCAAAGCTCACAAGCAAACAGTAAATGGCTAACAGCAAACATGCATCACAACACCGATGAATCCTCTGCTTGTTTTAATCACATTTCAATCCTTTGGTCGCCAAAAAGAGAAAACTGGGCAAGAACAAGCACAAACGTTCAACACTTCATGTTCAAAGCAATGTCAGAGAATCATAAGGACCAGAGGTTTCATTGTGTATGTTAGTGTTCACACTGACATTAGCAAAGTGTTTAATACATGAAACACGCTGCACAGAGCTTGCTGGTAAAAATCTCACTGGATCAGTTAATTCTCACCATAAGCAGCTGCACTTACTGACTAGGACTTTACATCCTAGCCTTTAGCTGTTGCATCTGTCCACTAGTGCACAATTTCACTCAGTGTCAAGGGTTTCCTGCTGATTTTATACTTTTATTGGAGACAACACTTTGGCCTTCTCTCTGCAGCCTGAAGGCTGCTAATGTTCTTGAAGTGTTTTGAAAGCTGTGCTGGCTCTAAGGCCAGCACCTTACCTCCTGTAGACAGGTTAAGGATTGGAGACTGAAGGCAGTGGTGGGGGCGGTGATGGAGTGGACAGAGCCCCAGGAATGAACAGCCATGCGTCACTGTTATTATATCACATGAGCACGAGTCTACCCACTCTCCCCACCCTCACCCCCCCATACACACCCATACACACCATACAAGTGGATGTTCCACATAATTATTGTCATCCATCACCCATACAGGCTCTGCAGGCCGTGCAGAGGCTGGCTGCCTTCATATGCTCTCACCGAGCTGTAGGAATCCCACATACCAATTTTTCTCTTTCTGTCATACAAGTGTGATGGCAAACCCGCAGTTACTGTTGTGTAATATAACACACTTTTGATTTCCATGTCAGTAGATGGACCAATATGTTACTTTAATACCAGTTCAAATAAGCTAATCCATCAATGTCTCATGGCAGACTAAAAAGTCTTAACACCAAATTACTTAAGAATATGATCCGGCACTTGGATACTTGTTGTTTAAAGAGATTTCCCTTCTCTCTGCACGTCTTTGGTAGGTCATCGTTTACAGGATGAGGACTGATTTGAGAGAGCGCGATAAGGGAAAACATTGTGGCTGTCGAGTACTGTCGAGCTAAAGCAGTGAACAAGACACTTTAACATGCAGCCTTGTTTAAATTGACTTCCAGAGGAGGGTACACATTGATTAAACAGTAAAAATGGAAATGCACATCAGCTTAAGTTTAGGATATTAAAGGAAAGGTAGGAAGTTTGAGCACGGATAGAAGTTGAAATGGCAGTTACAGTTCTGAAAGGGAAAAAAATCTTCAGCAAGAGAAACGAACATCCATCAGATAAAAAAACTGCCAAATGTGTGAGCCGGCCTTTATTAGAATTTCCTCCAGTCTGCCTCGATGGTTCCTTTGATAATATTTTGGAGCCTTGATAAAGTCCTAAGCATCATTTTTCGATATTCCTTCCTACGACTCTTTTTCTTTTTCCTGGAGAAGTTATTAAGCCCTTGAACGTTTGACTTTCTGTAGTGAACGGATCCATTTTGAAGATGTGTTATTTTGTCATGAGAGTGCACCTCATGTGGTGGGCATGGGTCATAGAGGGACCCGCCACCAGCGAAGCCATTTAGAGCAAACGTTCATTAAGAACTTGGTTGGAGGCTTTTAGCCTGCTATGCGTTCAGCCTCATGGCCACAGTGGGGGTTTGTTTTAGCTTCGGGCTCAATGCCAGGAATTCCTTCGTCATCTGCTCAGTCACCATGGCCATCGCTTATTCCTCCTAATTACATCCTCTACTAACATATTCATCGGCATGATGGACGAGTTTATCAACCAGGAGCGTTGCAGTTTATTCTGGCAGTCTTTCAACACTGAGGTTATGACGTAGACTTTGCTAGGCATTGCTAGCAGTTAAAACAAAGGTGTAGGGGGTATCAATGGTTCCCCTTCGCTTTTTTAAAATTAAGTTTCCAGTGTAGTTAACCCCCTTCCATCTTCATTGCTCTCTTTGCCTTCAAGTCATCCAGTTAATAGATTAGAAGCACACATCACTGGGCATAAATGCTTTCTGGGCTATTGACAAGGTGCTCAAGCACATCAGCTCAATCACCCCCTGTTGCTCTGTTGATGGGTAGCACTGCAATCACATCGGGTGTAGAGGGCACGGTCAAAAGACACACTTAACATTTTATAACAAAGGAGACGAGGATGTACGGAAACCTGAATGGCTGTTGCTGGCTATTATTTTACCTTCAGAATTAACCAACTTTACCCACTTAATCCGCTGCCAAACATCCTCATATTACTGTTTGTTCTTTTTTCAACCATTTCTTTGTCCTGTGTGTTTGCCCGGTTCAACTGTGGGATGTAGTCTTGGTCACAGCTCAGAGACTGAGTGTCAGTGCAATTGCAACAACATTTTCTTGGATGTGTTGAAGCTAAAACACGTGCTGTGTAATAAAGTTACAGTTAGCTGCATAATGCCCATGTTGGCTGATTGTGTTGACCATCTGTGTTAGTTTAATATGTTGTTACATTACTGTTAAAAATCAGTTACATTTAAATGTATTTTTTAGCATTTGTATTTAAGTATAGATGGTTTTCATTGGAATGATATTAGCACTACACAATACACAGAAAAAATTGGAGCTGGTTAATAAATGATGTTACTGGACTGCATTGTTCTTTTGAATAGCACTTTTCCACTCTGCTGGAGCACTCAAGGTGCTCTATACAGCATGCCTCATTCACCCATTAATGCAAGTGCTTTCTAGCTAACATTCACATAGGAGACCAATACGCAGCAATCGGAGAAGGGTTCAGTATCTTGGCCAAGGGTACGTTGGCATACATTTTGGACCATCATGTGACCGCGTCATGCCAGGACTGAATTGTTTGTTACTGAGACAGCAGTTTCAGCAGTAATGTGAGATATGCAGCCTGTAAATGCTGCATCCTATTATCAGCAGCATGCTATGCTAATGATGTAGCTCAGCAAGTGTGTGTGTGTGTGCACTGATATGTCAGCTCTGGCAGCTGCTCTGTGTTTGGACACAGGAGCCCGGTGAGGCGGCTGGCTGTGACAGGAACCCTGTGGGAGCTGCTGTGGATTCCCTCTCCACAGTAATTAGAGCGGGCAGGATGCTGGAGTAAACTCACTCACACACACACACACACACACACACACACACACACACACACAGAGTGAGCATTTTATGCATCATACAAACAATAATTAAGGACATAGGAGACCAATACGCAGCAATCGGAGAAGGGTTCAGTATCTTGGCCAAGGGTACGTTGGCATACAGACCAATGACTAGCAGCCATTGATACAGACTGGAGCAGACAGGCTCTAACCACCAACCTTGCAGTTTGTGGATGACCTGCTCTAGCTCCTGAGCTACAGTCACCCCTGATTACTTATTTTCAAAATGTTAAGCTAAATTAACAAATCAGCCTCAGGGGTCAGGTTGCTAGTAGGCATCAGCTGCCCAGATATCCCTGTAATGTATTTGCCACTATGTCGGGGGTCGGGGGACGCTTCTATAGACTTTCCATGAAGCTGATTCTAGTTTACCCATGTGGTCTTCATAAAACTGGCTTTTTCTGGCTAACGTTAGCTTATAAGCTAATGTTAGGAATCCCTTCTAACTTGAACAGATTTCTTAATATTGACTGCAACAATATTAAAGGATCGTCCCTATGCTTAAACTCTAGCTTTTAAAGAACAAATCAGGATTTTGATTCTGGCTTATCTTCAAACTTAGATTGGTTTTAAAATGAAGCAGTAGCTGACCAACATCAGTTTACTGTGCTAAAACTGTTCAACTGTTAAAATGGGTTTCTGTTTGTGGGACTTTTGTTGAGTTTTGAAACTGTTTTATTGGGAACTATTGGTTTAATACTTGTATTGATTTGTGGACTAGGCGAGTATCAGCGAGGAGCATCGTTTGGATTTTCACAGAAAATAAGTCCATGTTTTAACATAGACAACCAGCACAGTCAAGGAAAGACTTTATTTAATTACTAGGGGTGCAACGATACTCGTATTGATATTGAAACGTTCGATACAGTGCTTTCGGTTTGGTACGCATATGTATCAAACAATACAAATTTTTTTATTTATTTTATCAACTTTTCTTCTGATGATGCTGTCTGTGTTGAGCGCTCAGTGGATCTGCACTCGACAGTGCAGCCTAGGCGGTGTAGTCGAACGCAGATCCACTGAGCACAGCGCAAGCTAGCAAGACAGAAGCTAAGCTCGTTGCAACATGGCAAACTGAACCTCCCCCACCCTCATTCAGATCTGGCGTTTGGAACTATTTTGGTTTTCATGTGACGTATGACCCTGAAGGTAAGCGCGTCATGGACTAAAGTAAAACATGTTGGATGTGCCAGCAATGCTCAATTTGTGGGAACTAGTGTGTTAGCGCAGTTAGCTCGTTAACGTGTTGACCGTCCAGCCCCACGCACGGGGCGATCCGTGGTAGCTCGTTAACGGAGATTTGCCGTGTTGTGGCGTTAACGTCATTTCAGATTAACGCTGACAGCACTAGTGGGAACACAACGAATATGACTGCACATTTACTCCGACATCATCCTCGTGCAAAGACAAGTGGAAGCAGACAAAAACAACAAGCAGCATGCTACAAACTTTAGCCGAGTCATTTAGACAGCCGTTAGCACATGATTCTCCTTATGGGGACCTGATATGTTTAATATGCTGCTGAGAATATAGCCCAGAAGAAGCGTATAGTAGAGCTTTTATTTTGGAAAGAGACATTTCTCTGTAATAAACTCTCTTTTCCAAAGATGAGTGATTTCTCCATCAGATAGATTTTTTTTTTATTACTTTGTTGTTTCAGCAACATTAAATTTAAAAACTGTACTTTTGAGTTAAAATATATATTTATAATTTTAATAAATGACAAATTAAAAAGGCATGAACATTTTTTTTGTATTGAAAAAATATCGAACCGTGACACCAAAGTATCGAACCGAAATGTGAATTTTGTGTATCGTTGCACCCCATGTATTAATTACATAATCTCTTCATACATTAGCATAAAAAAGCGAATAGATATAAATGTTACAGAGAGCACATTTAACTACAGAAGTTTTGTTTTGGACCATCATGTGACCGCGTCATGCCAGGACTGAATTGTTTGTTACTGAGACAGCAGTTTCAGCAGTAATGTGAGATATGCAGCCTGTAAATGCTGCATCCTATTATCAGCAGCATGCTATGCTAATGATGTAGCTCAGCAAGTGTGTGTGTGTGTGCACTGATATGTCAGCTCTGGCAGCTGCTCTGTGTTTGGACACAGGAGCCCGGTGAGGCGGCTGGCTGTGACAGGAACCCTGTGGGAGCTGCTGTGGATTCCCTCTCCACAGTAATTAGAGCGGGCAGGATGCTGGAGTAAACTCACTCACACACACACACACACACACACACACACACACACAGACACAGAGTGAGCATTTTATGCATCATACAAACAATAATTAAGGTGATTCCATGAGCTGTAACCTCCTGTTCCCATGATTAAAACTGATAAACGATGATTTATTTCATTCAGAGTTTATTAAAGAGCAGAGATGCTGGTAGGTTTGCAGTAGCACCGCAGGACATTCTCCTATAATATTTGCATATACGTGCGGCACACCGAGACACATGTTGATCGCTTGCTTCAGAGACTGAATCAGCTCATGATGACGCGCTCAAACTGGGGCTGTGTTGATGCAGCCAAAAATACACAACTGCTGTAGAGGCCCTGTGAGCCGTGTCCCAACTGTAGTTCATGTAATTTGCATGGATATTTTTTTCTTACAACCTTGAAGTTCCTAACATGAAAGTGAGCTGGTAGTCCACAGGTGCTATAAATCTACAAATCGACACGCTGTGTACCGTTACATGGAGAAGTGTCAAAAAGGAATCTGATTACTGGAACTTTAGCTTTTCAGTGAACTTTTGGGATGTTGATTATTGCTGTTTTGCTAAAGGCCATGTGCCATTACCTCTACAGCCTCCTAAGGCCAACTTGGAGGCTCTCTTAACCCTCTAAGACCTACCATAGAACCAATTCCGCCAGAGCTTATATTATATGTTTACATGCTGTGGAGCCATTTTTGGGAGCATTTCAAGTTGCTATACATCAATACAACCATTATAGCCCAGATTTTAATAATATGTCTGCATTAAGTGCATAGTAATTACATAAATTGCAAAAAAATGCAATAAACTACAAAAAAATTGAAAATCGTTTTTGTTTTTTAACATATATTTCTAGTTAGAGAAATTTAAGAGGCTTATCCCTCAAAACTGTAAATAGTTTCCCACCACAGGAAATTTATTTTGAGTGTCTTCATAGTTTTGTTTTTGAAATACACCAATTTTCATACACTGCAGGAAAACAAAAATAAATATTAAAATGCAAATTCGCAAAAAAAAGCAGCATATGCATCAAAATAAACTATTTCCAGCAGTGCAATATGAGTCCTAAGCATCCCAGCAACCACACAGAAAGTCATAAAGTCAAAGATAACTTTTAAAAACACCAGTATAGGCTCATGAGGCCCTGATGGTAAAAAAACTACATTTCCGCAAAATGACGTCACTTCCGGTTTCGGGCAGGTCATGGCGGACATGCGATAGTTCGAGCTGATGAACGTAGGAAGTGTTATGAACAGCTGACCGGATCAGCAAAGCGTGTTTCTGGAATATTATGTTTTTGTTGCTGCAAGTGCTTTTTATGCAGTTTTTGCAAAGTTATATGTGGAAGGAAACTGTGACCGAGGACAAGCTGATGGCAGAAGATGTAAGTACAACTCCTCCGGTTTCATATGCAAAAAAATTATTGCGCTAGCTCACGTGGTTGCAGAGCTACAAGGATTTAAAAGTAGTTATGCAAAACAGAGCGTGCTGCTCTGACCGGCTTTAAAGGGTTAAATGGGACAGTTGTCTCTTGGAAGCTTATATTGCTGTGGTCAGTATATGGAGGCACTGTCTCAAAAGGACAAAACAGCACTGGATCATCTTTTTCTCTCCGTCCACACTGAGACGGCGTCTTTGGTGAAGGAAAACTGAGCTTTTTTAAAACACTCTCCGAAGTGGATACATTTGAAAACACCGTCTGATAACAATGTTAATATGCTGAATATGTTGTCTCATGAAATAAATGACATGCTTACCTACTTGTATGAAAATTCAGTGACTCCATACCCTCTTTTTTATTCTGTACTTCAAGCCTGCCCATTTTAAAATAGATATTTCAAATTTCTAGAAGAAAAGGAGCCAGAATACATTAAACAATCTGTCTCAAGCCATTAGTTTACTAACCATTCATAGGACAGGTGCCTGTGTGGATGTCCCTGCCTAGACTCAAACATGTAATATGAATGTACCAGTCAGTCACCAGTAAAGCTTCTAATTATCTTCTATGGCCATGCAGCGGGCTGCAGAGGTGTGTGGCCATGGTTGAATTAAAGGAGATATCGTGTTCTATCTGTCAAAATCGGCTCAGTCAGAATGATGGATAGTGGCTCCATCGGGTGCATAATTCCATCTAAAGAGGAAAAATCCTCCTTCATTTTAAAGCAGCGATGCCAATTACAGCTACAGCTCAGGTCTGCTGGGCGGCCGCTGCTCCGCGCAGAGCTGCCTTTCTGGAACACTGAGCACTGAAACCCTACTAAACACATTCAGATTGGAGCTTTTCTGACATATTCATGCCCTTCAACAGCCAGTCTCACACCAGTGCGCTCACATACACACTGAAACACACAAATACGGATGCACACAGGTAGTTCTCCAGGGAAACATTGCAACCTGTGAGTGAGCAGTGGTCTGCAGAAGAAGAGGATGCCTTGGAGAGGGGTTTGAATTTTCCATCACCAGCAACTGTCGGAAAAGACGAAAAGTAAACTCCCTAAAAGGCCAAATCGTACTTTTATATCTCTGCATAATGCATGCTCATATCAATCCTTAGCCCCCAATAAGCACAGATTAAAGTAGTTGTAGGGATTTTTCTCCTCCCCTGATCCAGTGCATGTTCTTGTAAGAGGGCATATTTAGTATAGGGTCGATGCTGCCGCGGTGACTTCTGCATTAAAGAGATTTCAGACTCAACTATCTGCCATCTTCTTCTGTCGTTTATCTCCCCACAACAGGCCCAACACTCAGCTTCATGCTCAAAGGCTCATACTGACGAATACAGCCTACAGTACACAGAAGACACACAATGACAGACACACACAAGCCATACAGCGACTGGGTGTTGCACACTGATAAAGAAGCAATTAAAGCCATCAGATTCCAGTGTCGAGTAAGAATAGCGGTTTATTTACTTATTGGTGCTCCCCTCTGCCTCAGTCACTGGTGACATTGAGAGTTACTTTATTTATCTACTTGGAGAAGTTCTCACTCTGAGCACCATTTGAAGAGCACCCCTGTTTTTATTTACTAACGTTATCTTGAACTTATGGACACTTTCCTTAACTTTTCCTTCACGCCGTGCACATCTGTCAGGGTTTTACCTGCAGTGGCGTCAGAAGACACGATGACACTGCAATGATCCCCTCGGGAAACCCTAACAGAGAGAACGACACCTCTCTGTTTAAGTGAGCAGACGTCTGCAGAGTGTAAATGAATTTAGAGCTCAGCAGAGGGTCCCACACATGTGCTGTGCATTTTATTTACTCATTGTCCTTTAAGTTGATTTGGTAAATCAGATTCACACAGTTGTTGATCAGGAGACTGTCCTCACTCCAACCTGCTTTTCCCATCACCAAGGCTTAATTGCCAGTTGTTTAAAAAGAGGTGAATGCTAACTGTCTGTATAGCAAGTTGGTCGGTAATAACTTCGGACTAAAATGCTGAGTTTGACCCTGGATTCATGCTGCATACTGTATACTTCACACTGGAAATTCCCTTTTTGAGACCTCACCATTAGTTTTGGTTGGTTTCATTGAATTTGAATTTTTTGAATTGAATTGAGTTGAAATTTTTATTTCAGTCAACAACAACAACAACAGATTATAATTTTAAATAAAAGTACTCAAACAGTAACCGAAAAAGGAATAGGCTGAAGCCTTATGGCTTATACTCATCCTCTCCCTTACCCCCATAGAAATAATCAAATCCTTAACCAAGAAAATAAATACATTGATAAATAAGTTGTATAACAGTTTGAAAAGAAATCAATGATAAATCAAGAAATTAAATCAACACAAAAAAAATTTAACAAACCAAATTTCTATAACCTTGTATGATACTAATTTTTAAAATCTTCCTGAAGAATGACAAAGAAAAACACATCTTCAGTTCATTAAGTCCATAATTTCACTCCCAAAACTGACACATCTATACTTAACATTCTCACTTTAGGCATTTCAAACACATAAGACCCCCTCAAATCATATTTTCCATCTCTTAGTTTAAACATACTTAAAATACAAGTTGGAACATTCTTTTTAATCACTCGATATCTCATTTCTAAAGTTTTAGAATATATAATGTCCATGAATTTTAACATAGATGATCCTACAAAAAACTGGTTGTTGGACTCCCTATATCCAACTTTATTTATTATTCTAATAGCTCTTTTTTGCAATTTAAATATTGAATCCAAATATGTTTTGTATGTGTTCCCCCAAATTTCTTGAACCAGATGTGACCAAACATTGATGAGAGAGTTAAGTTATTACTTAATGCTAGCCTTCTTCAAAGGCCCCTCATGGACACAGAAATCAGAGCCTTTGGCCACAATCAGATCTTTGCTGTCTGCGAGTTCTTCAGACCGTGTCCTTGGTTTTGTGTCCCAGCTGATCTCAGAGCCTTTGGGACGAGATCATTTCCCTCAGCAGTGCTTAGAGCTCTCCACAGCTCTGTTACTTAGCAAAAGCACTGAGCGTGTCATCCATCCCTCGTGATTAAATACATCATCGTCAGGAAAAGTAAAAATGAGACATCTGATGACACTGAATCAGATTTTCAGCTCACGATCATCAGAGTTTTTAAATATGACAGGTGTCTTTGATAATCAGGACGCCGCCTGGTTCATACCAGTCTGACTCTCGTGGCTTGTAAATTAGATCACTGGTTCTTTCTTGCATTTCCCATATAGTGTTCAACAACAGCACTAAACCAACATCTGTGTTATTACTGCACAACTCTGCTCTAGTTTATTTCCTGAAGATGTATTAACTGAGCTCTAATAAGCCAACCTACACACACTTGTACGTTTCTTTGTATGAAGCACAGCAGGCTAAGGAAGGCTGGTACCGGGGGTGTATATAGGCCACAGCCTGGTTCAGCCCTCAGGATATTTTCTGCTCTGTTATTCCAGCATTATATCCTGACAGCCTCAGGCCAATGCAATTTATGGTGAGCACTGACTCAAGGCCATTCCCAAAGGCTGCCCCCAAACCCCTTCTTAGAATGCACCACCACAAGAATTATAAAGAATAATATTTATTTAACAAATATATTGGATATAATAAACCTTTAAAATACCAACGATAGTAATGAACCTCATTAATGTTGAAAATATTTAAAAGAGTTTTATTTGGGGGGCTGTGACTCAGTGGGTTGTCAACCAACTGGAAGGTCGGTGGCTCGATTCCTGGTTACTCCAGTCTGCATGGCAAAGTGTGTTTAGGCAACTTACTGAACCCCCAGTTAGCTGTAATACATCTGTCAGACTGTGGTACTTATATAGTGTGTTTTAGTCAGTGAGAGTAAAAACGCACTAAGTGCCAGGATATTTTCCCCATTCCTTATTTTAATTTAATAGAGCTGTGAAATAACTGGAAAAAGAAAAATGTCATTGTAAAACAAAATGCATGTTCATGCATATAAACTTCTCAGGCTTTTCTTAAATAGCCACTTCCTGAGTTAATTGTTCAGTTACAGAAAGCAGATAAAAAGATTATTTGGTTTGTTGTTGTTTTTTCTTTTGTTTTTAACGATAGTGCAATCATCATCCTTCCATCACACCCAGCATCTATAGGTGCTCTAATCTATTGCTTTATTAACTATTGGATTCGATCTCAATGTGGAAATAATGTCGTTGATCAAGCACGATGGCATGTTTCATGCTGTGTAAAGCTACAGTTAGTTGGGAAAAGTTATATGACAAAGTGAGAAGGTCGAGCACCTGTGCCGGCTGCTTTTAGCTAGATATTAATATTATTAATATGAAAAAAGCCCATGTAGAAACTCAGCAGTATATATTACAGTAGCTGCCACTACACTTCAGCGTCTCCTGCTTCTGTGCTCTTCTTCTTCTTTTGTCTTTGGAGATGAAGAATTGTTTGAAGCTTTTTGACAGGCAGCAGAGATAATATGCTAAATGTTCAGGTTAGCATGCTACTCAGTTCGCTCTGGCTCATCTCGTCTCAAAATACCACTTCAAACTTCAAAAGGTAGCGGCCGGTCCTTCTCTTGGTCCAGCATAAAGGGATTGTGTTTTCCTTTGTCATGTGAATAAAAAACCTAAAGTGACAATGGCTGAAACTCTTGGAGAGAAACAAAAAGGTGATTCTGTTCATCTGGGCGCATCATTTTCAACGAGAAACGTTTCATCACTCCTCCAACTGACTTCTTTAGTGTCTTGGAAAGCGTCCATTGGAGAGCAGATGAACGAGGTATTAAAGTAGGGTTTGTTTTTAGCCTGTACTCAGAGCTAACGCTTCCCACAGTGCTTATGACATCACCTCAGAGGTTCCTGTACGTGTTATTGACCCGTTCATCATGCAGGTTTTAGTTGTTTTTTTTTTCATCCTGGATAGTGACTGTGGATGATAAAACCAACACTGCCATAAAGTCACATAAGATAACTGGGCTAAGAAACAGAAATGTAACATTTAGGACCTGGACAGAAGTGATAGCGCTTACTTGAGACAAACTTCTGCATTACACATGATTTCCTAAACGTTTGGTTCAAGACTGCATCATGCAAATGATCTTATTTTTACATCACATGTGATAATTACCAAGCCATTACGTGGTAATTACCCACACATGCAGAAGTGAAGTGTAACACGAACTTTTTGGCCTGTGAGTAAACTCCACAGACAACAAAGCATTCAAAGGCTTGGCTTCAAAAAGCTCCTATTATTAGGAGACGGGTATGTGGGTGGGGTGTTCCCTGTGTGTATAATCATTATTTGTATTCATGTGCATGCCTGTGTGTGTGCACTACATATAATAGAACAGGCCGTCAGAGATAAATGAGAAATGCAAATAAATTCACAGAACTAATTACTCCTCATGAAATCGAGTGAAGGTCAGTCAGGTGTGCTGGAACCTTGGGAGAAAGCTTTGTGTGTGTTGCTAAAGTGAAAATAAATAAACAGTGAAAAAATGAAATGCAGAAAATTACCTACGGAGGATATTTTTTAAAAGATTTTTTAAAGTGCTCATGTAGTGCACGTTTGTCCTGAATCCTAATATAATGATTGTAAATGGTAAATGGACTGGTTCTTATATAGCGCTTTTCTACTCGTTCTGAGCACTCAAAGCGCTGTACACAACTTGTACATTCACCCATTCACACCCATTCGCCCAAGCACATTTTTTTAAGTGCTTTCTAAGTAACATTCACACACACATTCATACTCCGATGGATGCATCGGAGAGCAATTTGGGGTTAGTATCTTGCCCAAGGATATTTGGCATGCAGACTGGGGAAGCCAGGGATCGAACCACCAACCTTCCGATCAGTAGATGACCTGCTCTACCACCTGAGCTACAGCCACCCTAATGTTACACGATTGTAACACAAAGTTAGCTTCCTGCTACGGTGTCGTATTCCTTTTGTCTTCATGTTGGGTCTTTGTCTTAAGCCTTTGAAAACAGCAATGGAAATTTTTTGTTTGCATTTCTTATTGACTTGGGTGAGTAATGACCACAATCAATAATCATTTTTTCAATAGACCCTGTAGTTTTTAAAATATTAATCTCTACCACATGGTTGAGATGTCACTCCATGGTAAACGTATGAATGCAAGTCCAGTAGATAATACAGTTGAAAAAATCAATAAAGGGCCAAATTATAACTAACCCTCATAATGTCCTCGATTTCCATACACCTGTGGTCCTCAGGGGTCAAACATGTCCCCACTTCATTTGATTGTTTTTTAAAGTATAAAGTATAAATTGTCAATCAATTCAGTGTTACACCTTAGTTTTACTTAAGACCAACACATTAACACATTAACACAAAATTTACCCAACATTTTACATTTTAGGGCCACCAGACCTTGTTTACATAAAGTACACTGTGTTTTTGAGCAAAAACAAAATGAGAAAATAAAATATTTAAATGTTCAGATAATTTTGACTATCTGACTAACTACAGAGTGCTGTGTGTTGAACTTTAGTGAGAAAGGTTTTTTAAATCATTTATAAATGTTAAATGGCAGCACATAATCACAGCTGTGGTCCTCAGGGGTCACAAATGTCCCCATCTGGTTTGATTGATACTTAATTAATATGAAGTGGATTTTCCCCCCCACTTTTAATTAAAACTTAATTCAAACATTTTGACACATTTTTTATTCTATTTCAAATTTAAGTCTGATAAAAACCTCATAAAAATGAATTTTTTCTTTGTTTTTGGGTAAAAAATAAATTAAATCATCAGTTATCGTGATTATTGTTTCACAACCAGAGTCGGTTGCTTTAACAGATGATCACAGATGGCTTTATGTCAAAGTTAATTTAGGAAGCTGTTTTTAAACTACTTCAAGTTTTTTACTGGCAGCAAATAATCACATCTGTTGTTCTCTGGGCTCAAAAATGACCCCGTTTGCTTTGTTTATAAAGCAAGAAGTATAAAATATCATCCATCTCTGTGTTTCAAGGTTTTATTCATCTCTATTCCAACTCATTACCTGACAGTTTTCTATATTTTGGCATGGTAGGAACACCAGGGCATGGGTCTGAGTGAAGGCATGAGAGCCTGAAGCAAGAACAAAGGTGTGTCCATGTTTGACCCAAGTGCAGAAGGAAGCTCAGGTTTATTCCTCTGCACTGGTCCCATCATGGACAGCTTTCTTTCTGCAGTTGCAGGCCAAGGGTCATATACAGTAAACAAGTTGTTACAGGTGATTGTTTTCTTTGGAAACCTGCAATGTTAGGGATAACTCGCGTGTCCTGACTGCAGGAGACGGTTTGCCATCGTGCACTAGCATGTTCCATGTACAGCTGGACCTGCATCACATGCTGCCCATGTTTTTATCTCATCCCTGGTTTACTTGGATGTTCTGTTGGACAGAGTCCTCTGAAGGGGACTTGGTGCTCATACAGTCACATCAGTACCAGGATCTGACATCACAGCAGGAGACACGCCCACTTGTTCCAAACACCTCAAATGGGAGCACGTTTGTGTCATGAACGACGATCATCTATTGTGTCTTTATCAAGAAATTATATCCTTTTTGTGCTTCTATGATTAATCTTGTGTCACCTTTAAACTTCTCTACCAGACTCAGGATGTCATAAACTGGCCGTAGCGACTCTACTGGATGCACGGCAGTAAGAATCAACACACCCACATATGCCTACAGCTGCATTCGATCCATTTTTCTTCCTCTCTCGTTGTCCCTCCTTGTTCGTCATTGAGTTGGCTGTAGAGCAGCTCATCTGCTGATTGGATGGTTGTTGGTTCAGTCTCTGTGTGCTCTAGTCTGGAGTTCTTACCAAGGTGTCCTTGGGCAAGTTACTGAACCCCAACTTGGTCTCTGATGCATCCATTGGCATGTAAACGTTAAAAAGCAGAATACAAGCAGAATACACTGTGTGTAATGCTTTCAGTACTCGAGTAGAAAAGCCACTGAAGGAGTATGGGACCTGGCACATGTGCTTGGACTGTGGTAGATCGTCTTTCTCTGAGGCACATGAGAGACTCATGCATCGTCTGACACTGGGAGGATAGAAGACCAGATCAATGTTTCCTCACATTACTGCAAATACTCCTCTGTCTCAGCTGACTCCTCTTTCCTGCTTGATTCTTTGTCTTCATCATAATTGAAATGAAAGATGTGTAGTCCTCTGACACATCTTCTATTTCAGTTTCACAATCTGAAAATTCAAGAAACTTCAAGAAGCCCAGTCACTTTCTTTCCAAGCTCCTCAGACTACCATGCCCTGGATGCCTGAGAACCTACTTGAACATAGTTCAGATTCTTCATCACTTTTCTTCACTTCATAGTCTTCTTCCTCTTCTGCAGGTGGGTGATGTGCTTTTTCAGAGAAAGGGTAGCATGTGCTCTAAATATTGACAATATTTTCTTTATCTTCTAACCCTGGATCTTCCTGAACATTGATTCTCCCTCCTCATTATACTAGAGGACAATATGTGCTTTGTCCTGCTGGTCATTGCTTTGCACAACATGGTAAAAAAAGTATGCTCATCAAAGTATGCAAATCTCTAGTGCAATGGAGGCCTGTGAGCTACTTTCTGTGTATGTATTATTGTAGGGTCGACCTTACAATATGAAGCACCTTGATGCGACTGTTGTTGTGATTCGGTGCTGTGTAAATAAAATTTCATTGAATATAGAGCACCTGCCTCCTCATTGTGCTGCCTGTTGTTGTTGTGGTTGTTATGACCTTTGCTTGACCCACACATCAGTGATCCAAGATCAAAGATGTTTGAAAGCAGTATGTTGTGAAAATACGACCCTTTGCAACACTTTGTACTTTGGGGTCCTTTTTGTCCACGAGGACCACAGCTGTTATAAAATCCAATAAAAACCCCATAAATAAATCAAATTACTTAAAACTTATTCCAATCATGCATGGCATAGTAATGAATAACGTTATTTTCAGACCATTTGATGAATAAAAAGCACATTTTTGATAGCAAAAGATTTCTTTAGAGGACAAAAATGACCCAAGGACACACAAGGATAACAAAAACTATTCAGGGCATTGGATACAGTTTGTTTCTAGCAGCATGCCAGTGAACATTCCTTTGTTTGAATGAAAACAGCAAAGTATTATATCAAACAACAAAATGCAATTTTTTTAAATATGCAATTGTGAAAAATGTGCAGCAGCACAAAACACTCACATTCAGTCACTTCTGATTGAATGCTACTGTGAAAAATCATTTTTGTTTACAAAATAAAATAAAAACAGTGCAAATCAGCACATCTGCTTGTGGTTTTGGTCGTTGGGGTCTTAGAGTGTAGCATTGATGGAGAGCTGGATCATGGTTGTCCAACTCTAGATGCTGGCTTGTTAACTTGGTTCAGACACAGCCAGGTGGAAACCTTTTGAGAGCCATCGGTTTCTGGTCCAGTAGGCCACAGTCCCTCTTGTAGACCAGGTATTCAAGTCAAGGATGTATCCGAACAGTGGGATATGCCATCTCCTTAACTTGTAACGTATAACTTGTCTTATACAGGTGTAATAGCATATCAGAAAGCTCATTTCTGAGGGATGAGTGATGGGCATGGTGATCTTTGCGTTGGACTCTTTGCTCCACCGTTTGACCGATGAAAGAACCACAAACCTACAGGCCTTGATTAGGAGGTTGACGCATTTGTTGTCAAACCATTTTATTGCAATCAGACCTTCATCAGACCTGTAATCACAGGCTCCATGGCCGTTCTTCATCAGGTCTTTGTCTGCCATCAGGGGAGCTCCACCAGTTTGGTCATACAGTACCAATGCACCTGACTCCAGAGGAGGTGTGCAAGTTCTGGAGCAAGATGAAACTTGTGAAGAGCTGAGGTTCATTTATGGGTTTGTATAGTGGGTTTTTTTACCCCTTAGAGGGAGCTTCTGTTCCTTTTCACTGAGGGGAGCATTGAAGAACATAGACCCCCCTGATACAGCAGCAAGTCGTGGATGATGCCAGACAAACTTGCTTGGCAGAACAATTTAAAGCCCCACTCATCTGGTTTGTTGGCAATATACTGGTGGGGAGTGCCAGCCCATGGGAGTGCCATGTGGAAATGTGTGATTTCCACATGTTATTCTTGATTTTTACAACATTCACTAACATAACATTTACAACACTACAACATAACTACTTAACTCAGAAAGTTACAAAAATGACTTACTGAGGAAATTATTTCAGCATATTCTTGCTGTGCTAACACTTCATGTGATTTATCAACAGCAATGGATAAACAAAATGGGTTTAGTGGTCTGATTTTATGGCCAATAATCAATTTGAATAACATTTAGGTTATGTTAGCAGTAGCACCATAAAGTGACAAAACAACCGTTTGGTTGACCACTTTAAAAAAAAAAAAAATTAAACACAAGGCTCGCAAAATTTCAAAATCTCTGGTAGCCCTTCGGGCAGGGACTCTTCAGCTTTTGGTAGCCAAAAATAAATTTAAGTAGCCTGAATAAAAAAGAAAGCAATTTTTTATGTTTTGTTTTCGTTACAATATTATACATTAAAGTATAATATTGTAACGAAAACAAACATTAATCACAAAAATTGTTAAAATACAAATCACAACAACTGTATAAAAATTGCAACCATCAACTCAAATACTTGGTTCAAATTGAACAGAAATTTCTATGAACTTGTAAGAACTGTGTAGGACATGAATCAGTCTGTGTCAGATCCTGAATCTGAAATTTCCACTGAAGTCACGGGTAAGAGGCAAGTGGGACCAAGATCTAGGCCATTTGCTTTTTGAAGTTTGCAAAGACTGCTAACTTGTGCCAGTGGTAGTTCACTCTTTGCAACATAGTAGCTGTTCTAAACAGATTTTTCAGGACTTCTTGTTGTGCTTGGTTTATTTTTAGTATGTTTTTGCAATTGCTCTTTGTTCTGGGAAAGATACTGCAGACTGGGCAATAATGCATTTCTTGCATTTCTAATGGGTTCTGATGGGGTCTTTCTTAAAATTACTGGTCCCAGTAACAAAGGCGATTGTCGACTCAGAAATCAAATGAAACTCACAACACACCCGGCAGAACATTATGTTATTTAGCTCGTCATATTGCAGCCACAGAAATTCTTTTGTCCATGAAACCATAAAGCTGCACTTCCTTTTTGCCTCATAGTCTGATTTGTCATAACTTTTCCGTTTTGTGGTAAGCTTTTCTTTGGCTGCCCCTTCTTCACCCTGACCTCTTATTTGGCTCAGCAGAACTAAAATACCAGCGTAAATCCTGCTGCTTTTACACACATACTTACATAACGCTCAGCGATTCTCTGCGCACTCAACCTCTCACATGTCTAAGCTTGCTGCGAGAGATTTCACTTGTCGCGTTTGAATAGTAAGCTAATGATTGATAAGACGATGTCAGAGGAATTGGTGCGCAATTAATCGTCACTCACCAATCAGTGCTGTCGCTCTCTACACACCGTTCACGCGATCGCAAAATGAAAGTGAAAGCAAAAAGCAAGCGCAAATTCAAACGCAATTTCAATATGTCACATATTCACAGTGGCTCATCGATGCCAATGACATAATTACCCAGCTACATTGGCGAAAGAATGCAAAAGCATAGACATATATTTTTCCTTCCTATGATAGCCTGACGGGCAGGGCTGAGTTAGATTTTGGTAGCCCGACTGGAAAAATCGCTAGCCCCGGGACGTCGGGCTAGCGATGTCCCAGATGTGTGTCAGGTGACACACATCTGTTTAGTAAGTCCTCTAACACTATCATAGATCAAAAATGATATCTTTCTACCTTAGTTTCATCAAAAACACTCAAAATATGTTGGAGAGAGGTTTAAGAAGAGCCAACCGTTTACATTCACAGCGCCTTCTGGTGGATTTTTTTGGGCATTACAGATGTAAACCAATTGGTAGAAAAGACTCAATAATGTGGGTCAATTTCAGTGAAAGCCTCAGTTAGATATAGGGCCTGAAAATGTGCTCTACCAATTGGTTGGGCAGAACCGTGTAAATGTGTTTGGACACAGAGACGGACTTTCACCCCCCACAAACACGCTCCAGTGCAGTCCTCCAAACTCCCGACTGCACATTGTTGGACTCTGATGACACGTCAGTACTTCAGACTGCAGGCATACAACTGCTCACAGACTGCCTTCACACAACCATAAAACAAGCATTAGTAATACGCTGTATATAACAAAGATGCAGCAACAGTGTTGTCAGATTGGTTTCCGCAGGACTGAGTGCCAAGTTATCAGCTAACTAGCTTGCTTTGTGAGGTACAGCCATAAAATGTATGAGTGCAATGCACAGACAGAGATACCCGTGCTTCTTGGACAGGCTGTGACACATAGCAAGTCATTTTCTTTCTTAGATAACAGCATTAAAATATATGTATAACAACTATGGTGAAGAGCTCCAGTTCAGGGAGGGAAATTAGCAGAAATTAGCTTTCTTTTTTCAAACTACAAGTATCCATTTGCTTATTAATAAATTCTTAAGTTCTTCTCTTCTCCCTGCTAGACTAAATGTTTCCTATTAGAAAGGTACCCTGCACATGTGGGAGCTGCTGGTTGTTTTTAATTGGAGATGCACTGGGCGAATGTTCTCAGCGCCCTGCCAAGCTCTCTCTCGCCGTCTGCTTTGTCCTGCCCAGCCACCCCTGCCCTCCTCTCTGCTCACACTGAGAGACTTCCCAGCTCTTTTAATTTGCCAGGAAGATCTTATTAAGAGCATATACCTCCTCCAGAGAGGTACTCTGGCATCTGCTTGATTAAAATGATGGATGGCGATGGGGATATGCTGTCTCAGAGAAATTGTAAGGCTCAGAGAGGCATTTTGTCTTTCCAGGCCTCTCAGGTCACCCTGTGCCTGCCTCCTCCACACTGGTGAAATTTTGGCATCACTGAAGGCGCCAATGACCTGAGGCTAATGTAGCACCGCTCGAATGCCAAGAGTCTGCTCAGTGGTTGGTTGGGCACTAATAGCTGTCAAGTGTGACATCAGTTAACTGATCCCAAAGCTTTTCAATTGTTTTCAAGCAGCTTCGGGGTCAAGAAAGCAACAGGGCAATAAAATACATGCTCACAGTGCAACCAGAGGAACCGCAGAGCAATTCTGCTAGAACATCATTTAGGCAATACACTAGTTTATATTCCTTTTATGGATATTCAGATGGATTTTTGTTAACATAATTTGTTTTAGTAAGAAATGTCACGTTATACAGAAACGCTGAAAGCCGCATGTCAGGAATCACAAGTGCTCATGTACTGTGAACCATATGTTTCACTTGTCACAGTGAAACATATGGTTCACATATGGTGCAGTCCAAAATGTACTGAGCTGAAGCCAATCAAACAACAATACTACCTGTGTGTAACAAAGCAATATATGACAGTGCATATAAACATTTATGCAATCATGTGGAAAAACTGAACTGAAGCATCTTGTCGAACCACCTGTAGCAGCAGCGACTTCATGCAATCCTTTTGTGTATCAGTCTGTCGCATCATTGTGTTCAGTGGAGGTGTTGTTTAGTTCATTGAGATGTGTGGGCACTCGTTTATACACAGCTCACTTAAGCTCTGACCACAGCATTTGAACTTTGACAAAACCTCGATTCTTTTCTTTGTCAGCCCTCCTGTTGTAGATTAGCTGCTGTAGTCGGGGTCCATGTTGCTGAGTCAGTGTTAGCCAAGCTGTAGCTTCTGCACAGGCCTCACATTGGACTGCAGTAAACTTACAGAGGAGGTATAGAGAAAAGCTGCCTCAGTGACTACAAGGTGTCTGTAAAACTAGGCCAGATCACTATCCCTCTACCACCATGCTTAACAGCTGGTATAAGGTGTTTGTGTTGACATGTTGTGATTTTTGCCACACATAAACTGCATAGCTGTCACTGTTCTTTTTAGAGAGAACAGGCTTTCTCCTGGCAGCCCTTCCAAACAGGCATATTTGTTCAGTCTTCTTCAAACTGTAGAAAGGTAAGGTTATTATTTAAAACAACAACACTATTATGTTATTTTATATAGCCGACCTATATACTGCATGTTACTGTAATGCAGATGTGGGTGAACATGAGGTTTCCCAACAGAACATCGCACTGTAACAACATTACTTTTAGTTGGTTTGTTACACATAAACACCAGAGAATATTAGACCAAAAATGGTGACAAACATATTTTATACTTGGTGAAAATTCAGTTTTTATCTTCTATCCAACTTTACATGAGACATGAGATATGATAGCACAGTCCACAGGTACATGTATTTTTAGCATGTACCTTGATATTAGCTGTATTATAAGTCATTTTATTCTACAGGGTGGGCCATTTATATGGATACACCGTAATAACATGGGAATGGTTGGTGATATTAAAGTCCTGTTTGTGGCACATTAGTATATGTGAGGGGGCAAACTCCTCAAGATGGGTGGTGACCATGGTGGCCATTTAGAAGTCGCCCATCTTGGATACAACTTTTGTTTTTTCAATAGGAAGAGGGCCATGTGACACATCAAACTTATTGGTAATGTCACAAGAAAAACAATGGTGTGCTTGGTTTCAACGTAACTTTATTCTTTCATGAGTTATTTACAAGTTTCTGACCACTTATAAAATGTGTTCAATGTGCTGCCCATTGTGTTGGATTGTCAATGCAACCCTCTTCTCCCACTCTTCACACACTGATAGCAACACCGCAGGAGAAATGCCAGCACAGGCATCCAGTATCTGTAGTTTCAGGTGCTGCACATCTCGTATATTCACACCATAGACAATTGCCTTCAGATGACCCCAAAGATAAAAGTCTAAGGGGTTCAGATCGGGAGACCTTGGGGGCCATTCAACTGGCCCACGACGACCAATCCACTTTCCAGGAAACTGTTCATCTAGGAATGCTCGGACCTGGCACCCATAATGTGGTGGTGACCATCTTGCTGGAAAAACTCAGGGAACATGCCAGCTTCAGTGCATAAAGAGGGAAACACATCATCATGTAGCAATTTCAAATATCCAGTGGCCTTGAGGTTTCCACTGATGAAGAATGGACCCACTATCGTTGTACCCCATATACCACACCAAACCATCACTTTTGTTGTTCCAACAGTCTTGGAGGATCCATCCAATGTGGGTTAGTGTCAGACCAATAGCGGTGGTTTTGTTTGTTAACTTCACCATTCACATAAAGGTTTGCCTCATCACTGAACAAAATCTTCTGCGTGAACTGAGGGTCCTGTTCCAATTTTTGTTTTGCCCATTCTGCAAATTCTGTGCGCCGATCTGGGTCATCCTCGTTGAGATGCTGCAGTAGCTGGAGTTTCTAAAGGTGCCATTTGTGAGTAGCTAATATCCGCCGAAGGGATGTTCGACTAATGCCGCTCTCCAGTGACATGCGGCGAGTGCTACACTGTGGGCTCTTGCTGAATGAAGCTAGGACAGCCACTGATGTTTCTTCATTAGTGACAGTTTTCTTGCGTCCACATTTTGGCAAATCCAACACTGAACCAGTTTCACAAAACTTAGCAAGCAGTTTGCTAACTGTAGCATGGGAGATGGGTGGTCTCGTAGGGTGTCTTGCATTGAAATCTGCTGCAATGACCCGGTTACTGCGTTCACCAGATATCAACACAATTTCGATCCGCTCCTCATGTGTTAACCTCTTCAACATGTCAATGGCTGAGAACAAAGAGAAACTTGTAAATAACTCATGAAAGAATAAAGTTACGTTGAATCCAAGCACACCATTGTTTTTCTTGTGACATTACCAATAAGTTTGATGTGTCACATGACCCTCTTCCTATTGAAAAAACAAAAGTTGTATCCAAGATGGCCGACTTCTAAATGGCCACCATGGTCACCACCCATCTTGAGGAGTTTGCCCCCTCACATATACTAATGTGCCACAAACAGGACTTTAATATCACCAACCATTCCCATGTTATTACGGTGTATCCATATAAATGGCCCACCCTGAGTGTACAAAGGGAATCTGGGATGCAAAATAAAAAGGGATCTTTCTGCTTCCCATCATGAGCATTGTTGTTTCATGTGCAAAGTATTCCCTGGCAGCCACAGTCACTGTGGGGAAAGTCCTTTGTGAAAATGATCCCCGTGTGCCATGTCGGGTTGCTGAGAGACGGTCTGCCTGCTGCAGGGCTGCAGAGGTGCAGTACATGTTTGAAATAATCAGGAGAATTCTCCTAACCTGGCTGCTCCTGTCCTTCCTCCACACTGAGGTCAGAATAAAGTTACCACATGATCTGGAGCCCACTGTCTATCAAAGCTGTCTACTTTTACACAACTTTCTTTTCATCAGCTGAGTAACTTTGCTACCTTTTTACCAAAAAGAACTAAACTGATGACCACAGCTCCCATTTTATGTGCCAGTAAAGTCTAAACAATATTAGCAAATGGAAGTGTTGCATACCGCGAAAAACAAACCAACAGAATGAAGTGGGACAAATTGCTTTTGTCTTATAAGAAGTATCAAAAATATCCTTACAAATACAATCTTAGCTCAATTATGAACCTCTAAATGGTCAGTTCAATGTTGCTTTATGTCTGTGCAACCTGCAATCAACTTTGCAATCATTATCTTTCTTAAGTCTACCTTGCCTGCAGTGATTTCTTCTCCTCTTGGCAGATGTAAAATTGCTTATTGCTGTTGTCACCAAAGCTAAATTGAGATAGAGAGTTTTGTTGTGTCAAAGAGCTTTTGTAGGGTTAATTGTACGACAACAACGTGAGGCCCATGTTGCCCGGTCAGCTGCTCAAGAATAGCTTATAGTTGTTAAGCTGCGGGATCAGCGCGCACAGCGATCTGTAACTACGAAAACCCTTTTTGGTATTAAACTACAGCACATGTCTGCAGTCAGCCTTTAAATGAATAAGGTGCACCTGTTGGCATTTTATTGTTTTTATAAAAGCATTGAATGAGCAGCCATTAACACTACTGTAGCTTTATTCCCAGCAGATAAACATTTGCTGACAAGAGTTTGAAGATGACCATCTTATTAAAAATTCAAAAACTGTCTTTTTGTGATCTTAACCAGCGGTCTCCAACCTTTTTTGCGCCACGGACCGGTTTATGCCCGACAATATTTTCACGGACCGGCCTTTAAGGTGTCGCGGATAAATACAACAAAATAAAACTAGTACCGGTACCGAAAAAAAGATTTATTCATAACACACATGAAAAGACCCAGGAAAACCGAGTTAACAATAAAAACGATAACAAAATAACGCTGAAAACCGATAAAAACCCTGAAAACTATACATTTCACACCTGAGCCTCAACTCTCGCGGCCCGGTACCAAATGACTCGCGGCCCGGTACCGGTCTCAGATTTTTCTAGATATCTGTATAAGATCCTGAAAGGAGGATGTCTTTTTAAAGGCCATTACTGAGCAGAACACGACATCATGGATTGGTGAATTTGTAGTTTATTGCATTTCAAGACCTATTTTCTTACTCCAGCCCACCTTTTGAACTCAACCCCATCTCGCACCTTCAGGTCTAATCAGGGTTTCCTCTGTGTTTGTGGAGCTGTGGCTGCTGGGAGGTGTGGTTCATCTAGAGCCTAAATACCTGGCCACAGCACAACACTGAGCTTGGTGTGCACAAGTCTATTGGCTCTCATTAGCTGTGCCACTTTGCACCAATACAGACGGCAGGGATGCACCCAGGCTGTAGCTTTTAACTGCCTCTAACAGTGTATTAACCATTAATTCAATTTAAAGAGGGAATAAGAAGGTCTTTACCTTCCCATTGCACAGAATGACCATAATGCACCTGTGAATCACTGATTACCTGGCTGGCTGCTAACTATTTGTTTTCTAGCCTCTGTTGTGGGTCAAAATCTCCCACTGAACTGTTATAACCCCCCACTCCAGTTATTAAGTCAGCGCAGCCTACTCATCCCTGTTGTGTGACTTTATTAAGGTGAAATTAAGCCCACAACTAACTTTAAATACCACCGTTTAATAAGGCCCACTTTACAATTTTCAAATTCTGAACTAATAGCTTTAAAATTGCTTAATAACTCCTATATGTCTCATGTAGAAGGACGATAAAATGTGTATCCAGCCCCATCTGCTCCTCGTTACGTTACTCGCTAATCAGTGTTATTAGTCCGCAGCATATGGAAACTGTCTCACCAAATGGACGACATGCTGACTTTTCTAAGCAGGAAAATATCAGTGCAAACTGATTTGAAAGCTCACATATAGAGCAACATAAATCCATAGCAGGAAGCTGATTGAAGTGTTAAATTCATTGAAGTGGAAAAATCCGTTTTGTGTGCAACTTGAACTGTCTCTGAGATGAGCAGTGAAATGTTTCACTAAAGCCAACCTCTCCTGCACCGCACCACAGCCAGTATTTATGTGAACATGCTGGTGTAACATTAGTGTGGCATCTTGATGCCTCAGTTTGAGCTCGGCGTTAATTACCTGTGCAACCCTGCAGAGCTGCAGGCTAACTGTACAATACTGCACTGTACTAGCAATGAACTTTGTGGACTCACACAAGAAGCTGAAGCAGGTTTATAGTTATCCGTGGGCAGGTGATCTCTGTATCATGTCACTCCAGTTCTTCATTAATAATCTGCCATATCCTGTATGGACTTTTTAAAAACAGCCCCACTGTGTGTTCCTTGTTGTCAGTTGCAGCACTATCATATTTTCCTTAAAGACACACACAGCCTGAGTGGATGATGGGCTCAATTGCTTGTTTTGAGTTTTATTGTATGCAACATGCTGCTTATTTTCTAAATCCAGAGTAAAATAGACCAGCGGTCCCCAACCCCCGGGCCTCGGACCGGTACCGGTCCGTGAGTCGTTTGGTACCGGGCCGCGAGAGTTGAGGCTCAGGTGTGAAATGTATAGTTTTCAGGGTTTTTATCGGTTTTCAGCGTTATTTTGTTATCGTTTTTATCGTTTACTCGGTTTTCCTGGGTCTTTTCACGTGTGTTATGAATAAATCTTCTTTTTTTCGGTACCGGTACTAGTTTTATTTTGTTGTATTTATCCGCGACACCTTAAAGGCCGGTCCGTGAAAATATTGTCGTGCATAAACCGGTCCGTGGCGCAAAAAAGGTTGGAGACCGCTGAAATAGACCATGGCGCTCTGCCTTAGGGTGCCTGCTGCACTTCTGTTCACTTGGTTTCCAATCAGGTGAGATTGTTGTGGTTCAAACATTCAGTTCAAGACTTTAAAAACAGGAAACAGGAAACAAATGAGGCCACATCCATCACTTAAATACAGTCTATGGCTAACGATGCTAATATCCACCGTCATTGCTTTTTCTGATTTTTCTGTGTGTTACATATAGACAGCCACTGATTAGCGATAATATCTCCTGATGTGATCGAGGCTTGCTGATGATTTCCTGCCTTAGTTGTCAGAAAAGCTTTGGGACTCACCTTTTCATCTATTCACTTTACTGTTGACTCAGTTCGGTGTAAATTGAAAATACTGTTCACCTAATAATGATGCAGTTTTCCTTCTTGACAAAACCTCCATGGGTTTCATTTAAGACACCTTTTAGGGCAAAGTATTTCCATTTGAGGGTGAAGAAAATCCACTTCCTCAGCTGAATGAAGTGAAAGCGAATTACTTTAACGTTCAGCTAAGAGCCTGAGCTCAGCTCAACATTAGAGGCTGTCAGAGGTGCAGGCTGCGAAGCTGTTAAGCTTAGCGAAGTGATGGACTGTCATATTAGGAAAAATGTTTCAGTGCGTGACGCCCACCTTAATGTGATATTTTGTTATAACGCTGGTATTTTGGCAATTTAAATAAAAAAATCATAGTTTCATGTGATTATGGTTTTTCGTGCATTTGTGTTTTTGTAAAGTGTTGGGTTACTCTTCTTCCTGCCAAAGAGCTGATGTAAAGGAGCAAGCCAGAGTGATCGACAGCAGCGGTCAGATGACACATTTCTTTACAGTATTAGGCTGTATGTAAACAGTCTTTGACTGACAGCCAGTCAGCTGTAGCACAATGCCGTCTCCTCTTGTGTTTCAGTAATGCAATAACAATTCTATCCTATTCTAACAAACTTTAATACAAAATATTTCTCTCTGAGTCACAGCGGATTGAGCTGTAGAGCTTAAAAACACAGTCATTTTCTCCTCTCAACTTTGTGCCTCTCTTACTGCACTCGCAGAGCACATGCATGAATATCAGGTGTCTTGGGAGGAGTGCAAAATCCATATCCAGCTTTGCTCTATTGTCATGGAAAATGTCAAAGATTCAGTTCTCTGTAGTCGTTAGCGGGAACAAAATCATCTGAGACAGGATGCTGTAGTGGTTACTCGGTTTCAGACTGCATATTTCAGCTGTCTGATAAATAAATACAAAGCCTTTCCAAACTCTCTCAGCTTCCTGGGGAAACTGCCAATAACCTTCTACTGTTGTGTTCACATTAAATCTGCAGGAGAGTTGCCACTAATCGATGCAAATAGTGGCCGATATGCATCCGCTGGAGTTGAAAATATCTTAACCTCAGCAAAGAATTTACATGGTACTATAAGCTGGATTCTCCTGAGACCACCTTGTACCAGCCAGAAATGGAGGACAAGCTTATTGTCACCATTTGTGAGCAGCGGGAGCTGTTTGATTCTTTTAAATAGAGACTGGAGCAAAGGGCAGAGCAAAGGGCAGAGAAAATAAAAGGCAGTGGGACTTCCTGGTAAGTTCTGAGAATCTGTTACTGTTGGATATTAAGGGAAGGTGCAAAGGGAGCCCTGGGGGCTGTAGTTATGCTTATATCATAAAGTGTGTAGTAAACTGTGTAGTTATCAGCTAAAGCATTTATGAGTGTATTGCACAATAATTTAAGTAAAATACTATGAATACATAGACACTACAAGAAGTGTAGCAGGTATTTTGGAAAGTCTGTTAGTGATCATGTTTATTATCATATTATTGTTCACTGAAAATCCTTCAAGAGGCATCAAAATTGAGAGGTCTCCTTCAATGAACTGTCTGAAGTGAAGCCTAGCAGGTCACGGGCAGCCAGAACCCTAAAAATACATAACTGTAGTTCTTAATATAATCTGAAAAGTAAGTTCTAAAGATTGTAAAGACAAAATTTCCTACAGTTTTGACTTGGACCAGATTGTAACTATGTCTATTTCTACTGTAAAGCTGGACATTTACTGTATTTTTTATACATAAGGCGCATTAAGCGAAACAAAACAGTCAGATAAGTCAAACTTTACTCAGCTCCTTCTTGCTTCCTCCTTTTCTGTACCATTGATTCATTAATGCTGAATCCTCTCACAGCTCCTCTGTTCCCATGTTGTTGCAGTATATTAATGACTAACCTCGTATTGTGGATGGATTATCTCAGTTGTTCTCCTGGCTGAAGTTTGGTCCGTTTACAGCATCCTGCCATGCGACTGCATTTGTCTCTAACCATCAGGAACCCTCACGTTAACTTTTATCGAGTGGAAAAAAGTTAGCGTTCATCCTCCAGCTTCACTGTGTTTATGCTATGCTAACATAGCTGTGTTGCTAGCGATCACGTAGCACATCATTATCTACCAGCTAGCCCAACTTCAGTAACCCTACAAACGTCACTGCTGTTTAGTTTTCTGTCTTCATTTATGTTGGAAGTGATAGCAGAGCTGTACGTTTGAATTTATTCACAAATCTCTCAGTCAGAACATGCTATATCATGCTTAGGTGGAAGCTAGCGAGCTAACTTCCTGCTAACTTCTAACTCTGTTAAATGTAATAAATTCTGTTTTCATGGATGCCTGGATGTTAAACTGAATTGTTACACCTGGTAAAGCAGCAACGCTGATCATTTTATTAAAGATGAAAGAATTTAGACAGTTTTTAACTCTCAGTGGTGCTGCAGTGTTTGTTTGACTTTGGGACCTGAAAGTGACGGAGTTTAGGACCCAGATTACTCCGCGACGCTCCTGAGTACGGTAGCCATAATGCTCCAACAATCCATCAAGCGGTGTAGCTTCGTACCTTAGCAAAGTCGTACTAATACTGCACCTTATAGCCCGAAAAGACACGGTAACCATCTAGGATTGACTCACTTTGGAGCCAGCCCCAAGTGGCCACTAATGGAATTGCAGTTTTTTGTCCCTTTTGCATGGGCTCCATGTTTTGCTCCTGTGTACCCCCCTGTTGCCAGCAGAAACCATGACAAATGCCTGGTCTCGTTTGCTTTCTGTGTGGAGCAGAGAAGCTGTTTGTTGATGTTGAAAATCTTCCAGCAGCTTTGAGGCATCTTGGCTGTCACCTCTCTTTCGTTCCCTGGGGTTTTAATTTTATACGTGTCACCGCAGTATCTTTCCTTCCCTCCTCACAACTCATTCTAAGCTCTTTATTTTAGGCTGTCATGGCACAGTGAGCTCGTCAAAGTGTGAGCTAAAATGTTTGAAAAATCTGCATCACGGTCTTTTAGAGTGTAACACAGGGTCTTCTCAGGGTAGTAGGGTTTCAAGCTCAATACTAAGAAAAATACTCACTACTTGTTATCATCTTTAATGTCACAGGGAAAAAATGTCAAAAATTAAAGAAACTTTTTAAAATAAAAACTAGAACAGTACAAACAATATCAGTGACAACCATATTTTTAAGTTGATTGATGTAGTGCACAATACATCAATGTAACTTTCAGGTTTATATCAAATATTTAAGATTTACTGACAAAAAATAGACAAACATATTGTGGGTATCTAGTTTCAATTAGATAATGTAGCAGTAAGTGAGTATACTGTATACTGCAGAGGCTCACAGCAGGAACGTGATGTAAATTGATTCAACTTTATAAATGTGGTCATTTATAATCTTGCATTGACCTGAACTTTTAACTTTTGACTTTTGACACTTGGTGTGCTGTAGGTTATTGTTATGTACTACATTTGTTACTCGCTTATGAAGCACAGTACATGTTTCGTACTTGTATTTACCGGTACATGTACATATACCTAAAAAGTTATGCAAATATGTACCCCTAACTTGTTTTTCAAAATATTAATAAAGGGGGTGTGTCTCCACACAGCCATCTCTTTTCTGACAATTCCCTTTGTGCATATTCTCTTACATATGATAAGTCAACATTGAAACACCTGCGGCTTTTAGTCAGGTGCTAATGTATGTACAAAACAGGATTTTCCCCTGATTTTAGCTCGTGCGGCTAATATTCAGGTGCGCTTTGTAGTCCGGGAAATACGGTAACTGTATTCCGTTACAGTTACCGTTTAAAAAGGTGGTATTTAGAATACAGTTACTTTGTTGAAATAAATGGATTACACGGCGGTACTTCCCTGTTTCATATTGTGGCGGGTCAGGACTGTTTGGGTTTTGTTTGACAGCTACGTTCTGTTGTTCCAGGCAGCGTTACGGTTGCCATGGTTACAGGGTGACGCTCTCTCTCTGCGTGTTTCCTGGGTGAGAGAGCGCCTGTTGTTGTTGTTGTGCTAAGCTAACAGGCAGAATGCTACAGGTATAGCTCTAAAGAATGTAGCATTATGGGCAGTGTAGTCCGTGCTGCAGGGAGAATGGACTGCCATACACGTTATGTGTCTGTGAGCGAGGGAGGGAGAAAAAGGAAAAGTACGAGCTGTCATCGAGCAGAAACGGGAGCTGGAAGCATGTAAATATAATAATAACCACTGCAGCCAAGAAGAGAGCCTGACGAGCCCAGCTGTAAGTAAGCTATTAAGACTCGACTGTACACCGTGTTCGTGTTTTCCTCTGAAACAATAAGTTCTGTTGGAGCAGCCTTTCAACGCCTCTCTCTGTCTCTGCTAGCAAAGTTGACCCAGACAACAAAGTAAAGCTAGTTTTCAGCTACGAGCCGACACAGAACCCACCGTATTAGTCAGAGGTCCCTTTACTACGGTTCGGAGCCGCGGACCTTCAGTAACAGTAATAAATCACAGCAATAGTACATTCATGTAGTTGTAAACAGCATGATAATATATTAAGTAATCCAAAGTATTCAGAATACGTTACTCTCATTGAGTAACGTAACGGAATACGTTACAGAATACATTTTGGGGCATGTAATCTGTAATCTGTAATGGAATACATTTTAAAAGTAACCTTCCCAACACTGGCTTTTATTGAATCTCTTCTGTGTGACTTTGAATTGAATGAAAACATGTAGTGAAACTTGAGGGTGTTATTGAGAAGTTATCTTGGATTGCTGATCACAGAAACCATCCAAACCTCTGTGGAGAACAGCCACAATGTAAAATGTTATGTGCTGACAGGCACCAAGGAAATTATACTAATGTTAAATTAGATGTTAAATGTGTGCAGTGGTTTTTATTTGCGAACTAACTGAGGCAATTTAAATGACAAAGAAAAGATTTAAGTTTAGTCTTAAGTGGCTGACAAATCGTAACGACCCTTCAGGCCTCGTATGTAGTGCCGCCTCTCACACTAGCTGCTTCATGCTGAACTGTTGAAGAATGATGAAAAGAGCTGTACCAGAGTCGCTGCTTGCTAACCTGCTGTGTTGAAATGATTCCAGCTTTTTGCAGTTTCTATCGGCTCGCTGATGTAATTATCAGCTAAAGAAACTTCTTTTAGCTGCAGGTAATGTCTGTTTTTGTTTCATATCAATGTATATCAAAACTTGTTTATGCTGTGTATGCATATTTTTGTTATAACAAGAAGGTAATTGAAGTAATGGTTGTGTATGTACACTGCTCTTGCTATATGGAAGGATGGAGTATACATTGCTTGTTACTTGCACTCAGTAACAGCAGCTTCTATCAGCATGCCCTGCACTCGTGTGGGGTGAAAGATGTGCAACGCCTGATACTGAGAACAGAAAATCCTTCAGGGTTTGATAGTTTTGTAGCTGAAGGTTCAAGCAAACTTCCAGAACCTTCTTTTCTGTTATTTACCCATGAAATAGTTTTTATGTTGAAACATCTCTGCGATGCTGTTTTTAAGGAAAGATTACAGGTTAGAAATCTAAATAATTTTGGTTTATTGTATGAGAAGAGCTCGAGTATGTAAAGCTGTCCTTCCTCGGAGGCACGGACAGAGGTGTGGAATGGGATTTTCAGCCTGTGATTTTATTACATTTGGTCTGTAATTTGGCAGGATTGTGATCTGACTGCATCGAGCGTGGCAGATTATTCGTGCTTGGTAGGAGCCTTTTTCCGTCACAATGCATTTTACCGGCAGTGAAATTGCATCGCCCTCGCTCTCGTTCACACAGATCCATGACGAGGAATTCTGTGGTAGGATTAGTCATGCAGTGGCCCCGCCATACTTACATTAGAGCTGGATTTCACTGTGTTTGAATTTCATGGGGGGAAACCTTACAAGCTGAAGGTTTGTGGAACGAGCAGAGAAAATCTGACAGAGCCAGGCTGAGACTCGTCTGTGTCCAGGAGTGCTGATGTGTGTTTGTCTGTCTTACAGAGGACCAGATACCACACGGCTTCCCCACCATAGACATGGGCCCCCAGCTGAAGGTTGTGGAAAGAACGCGCACGGCTACGATGCTGTGTGCAGCCAGCGGAAACCCCGATCCAGAGATCTACTGGTTCAAAGATTTCCTGCCTGTGGACATTAGTAGCAGCAATGGGCGCATTAAGCAGCTGCGATCAGGTAAAGCACTCATCTCAGTCGGTCCACACACAGATTTCTGTTAAGCAGTGAGATGCACAGATTCTTCAGGCGTTAATCGTTCATTTTTAATTAGTGGAAAACCTGTTGAAACGGTGCAATCGTGAGAGTTTGAATCCACACATCATAATAACACTGCACTGTCTGTGCAATATAATATTTATATGTATTGACTGAGAGTCCATTTATGTTTTCACCAACAAGAGGGATGTACTAAGGAGTGTCAGTATCACGGCTCTCTGTTCGTCTGGTTAGAGCATCGTACTAACTTGTATCGGCTATGCAGACGTGAAAAGCACATAGTGCAACATATGAATTCATTTTATACGTCCAACCAAGGAAGTTAATAAAGTTACAGATAAATACAGATATGTTTACTCTGTGCAGCTTCATATATATATAATCTTTAAATAAATAAATAAAGGATGTTCCAGCCCTATTTTAAGTGACGCAGAGGGGAAAACTGCTTCTCAGGCCTCCTGCTGTGACGCTTCAAATGCAAGTATTGTCTCGAGGAGATGCAATCAGTTCCAGCAGCCCCGTCGGAGCTGGAACATGATGCAGACTGAGATGCTGACATAGTCTCAGAGGAACAAGCCTGAAGAAGGCAACATTCAGTTGCTCCATTTTTACAGAGGAAGAGTGAAACTGAAGCAGCAGAGGACGTTGATGAAGGCGGCTGTAAAACCAGCTAACTGGGGTTTTAGGTTTGGTTGAGCGAGTATAAAGTCTGGCTGAGTAGTACACCTCTCTGAGCCCGGGACCTCTCCGAGCCTGGTACCTCTCTGAGCCTGGGACATCTCCGAGCCCGGGACCTCTCCGAGCCCGGGACCTCTCCGAGCCTTGGATCTCTCCGAGCCCGGGACCTCTCCGAGCCCGGGACCTCTCCGAGCCCGGGACCTCTCCGAGCCCTGGACCTCTCCGAGCCTTGGATCTCTCAGAGCCCGGGACCTCTCCGAGCCCGGGACCTCTCCGAGCCCGGGACCTCTCAGAGCCCGGTACCTCTCCAAGCCCGGGACCTCTCCGAGCCCGGGACCTCTCCGAGCCTTGGATCTCTCAGAGCCCGGGACCTCTCAGAGCCCGGGACCTCTCCGAGCCCGGGACCTCTCCGAGCCCGGGACCTCTCCGAGCCTTGGATCTCTCAGAGCCCGGGACCTCTCCGAGTCTGGGACCTCTCAGAGCCCGGGACTTCTCCGAGCCCGGGACCTCTCCGAGCCCGGGACCTCTCCGAGCCCTGGACCTCTCCGAGCCCTGGACCTCTCAGAGCCTGGGACCTCTCAGAGCCTTGGACCTCTCAGAGCCTGGGACCTCTCAGAGCCCGGGACCTCTCCGAGCCCGGGACCTCTCCGAGCCCGGGACCTCTCCGAGCCCGGGACCTCTCCGAGCCTTGGACCTCTCAGAGCCCGGGACCTCTCCGAGCCCGGGACCTCTCCGAGCTTGGGACCTCTCTGAGCCATTTAATAATTCATTCAGATATTAGCACCCAGGCCTGTCAGTGTCATACTGTCAGTGTTGAACAGTTTCTGTCTTACTGGATATAATAAGTCTCTTAATGGGATTTGGTTTGTGTTTACATGCATTTACAGACTCGTGACCACAGCACAGACGACTGATCACAAAAATCACATAAAAAATAACAACACTTAAAGTGAAGTAAGCAACAACTGCAGTTGCTAAGAGTAAAATACACATTAAGCAAATGATGGAGGCTAATGTTTCCTACTTTGAACAGAACCTGATAGATTCAGTAATTACCTGAGCAGCACCTGTGCAGGATTATTGGCGTGCCAAGAGTGCTTAAGACCCCACAGACGGTGATGAATGTTAAAGCACAGGCAGCCCTGTGAAGCAGCTCTGTGAGGAGGCTGCCAGCATCCAAAGAAGCAGATAGTGCATCATTGCACCAATCCAGGCTGAGCGGCTCACAGCAGAGCTGGATGGCTGAGTAACCGAGCCCCGCGCAACCTATCAGCTGCCCTTTCTGCTCACTTTCTGAGAGAAAATAGAAATGTTTGAGTCTTGCCAAAACTCGTAAGCACCTACGCATCGTTGGATTGGCTGTTCAGGTTCAAACATCCCTCCCAGCTTTGCAGCAATGCTAAGAAGCAGATTTCGCATCTCAACGGGCCCGGGGCTCCTCCTGAGGCTGCTTGCATCTCAATACAGGCTGGAGACGAAAGGCTGAGAGACATGCTCTGGGACATCGCTGCCACTGAAGTTCACCCCCAGGATTTCCCAAGTCACAGTCAGGGCCTCAGGTAGGGACAAAAATGCCACATATTATTAACTGAACAGCACGGCAATTTGTTTTAATTTGGTTCATAGAGCCCCACTGTCACACGGAGTCCCTCTGCAGTCGAGCACAGATGGCTTCCTTTATTGGAGAAATCAGAGTTATCCAGTGGCACGCCAGCAAAGTGAAACAGATAAAGTCAGCCAGCTCAGAATTATTCAAATGATTTGTTTCAGTAGCTTCATTATAAAAACAGTGACTATATTAGTTCCTTTTAAATGCCTTTGGTCCTTTTAAAACTGTCATAGCTTCATTCAATCAATCTGAGGCCTTTGCTCAGTTTGAAGAAAAAAACATAAAAATCTTCTGCATAGTTTTTTCTGCCAATATTTCAATAAAAGATGTGAAAGAAATGATGGACAAAGTTTCAGGATGAGATCTGACTGGAACAATGAGAGAAGAGGAGCGATGCAGCCCTGCAGTAAACGTTCACCTCCACAAACTGTGACTCAGCTGAACTACTGCGAGTCACTGAAAACCTCTGAGACCACGTTTTAGAAATCAGAAAGAAATCAACTTTCATTTGTAGGTGAGACTTCACTAGCAAGGACCACAACCTTCATACTTACTACTGATAATGTAAAAATGACAGATAAATGAGAAGCAACTCTCAGGGAGTGGCTGCTGCTTACGTGACACCTCAGTGGGGACTGAGCTTGATAGGCGGGCTGGTTTACAGACGTCCTACAGGAAGGTTTGAGGTGTGATCCTGCTCATGAAATCTGGAGATCCCACTTCAGTTATTTTTGCTGCCAGATGTTCTTAAACTGGTATTTCAGTCGTGTAGAGCTGGAGTTTAAAATGGTGAAGATACAGATTTTAAACCAAAAGAAATCCAAGCAAAGATTATCTGACTTTTCTTTTCTTCGGATCGAGCTGACAGCACACAGAAAATCTTTCTTCTGAATATTTCCAACTATTCCAGCCTCAGTCTGTGAGGTTCAACAAGAAGACAAATAAGCACCTGATAATCTTATAATTCATCCAAATTCAGTGAAGATGCAATAATTCAGTGTGCAGTTGTTTGGTTTTGGTTAACCCCCAGAGGCAGCAGTGACAAAGTGCCCACCTTTCTCACAACCTTTCCCATCCCAGCGCCATCTTCTGTTACACCAAACGTCAAATAAATAGTCCTTGTGGTGCAAAGAAGAGAGAAGTTTTAGAGTAAGTGATTCCTGAAAACAATGAAAACACTAAAGACTGTCCTCTTCAAAAACTTTCCAACAACAGGTGAAACTTCATGTTTGTTATGAACTGACTACCAAAAGGCAAAAACCAACTTAAAACTTTGCTTAACTTCTACTGTGACTAAAAATAGTGGATAAGGATGAGAATAATACGGACTTTGAAGTCTACAGGTAAAAACGAAATCGTTGTTGTTATTGGATACTGCTCCTGATGCTGGGCTCAGACTCCAGCCATCACGGTCACATCAGGATAATGTAGGGCAGGCTGAGGGTGACAGTGTGCATGGCAGTAGATGTTTTATCCACCAGGGAGGGGAAAGACGACCATGACAGAATTATTTTCTGCTGTGATTCCTTCAATTCTGTGAGTTTGAGTAATCAGGCATCAACAAGACGGCATCACCTTAGTTTAAAGACCTATAAAGAGTAAGGATCACGCCAGTGCAGCTGGATGGAGCTGTGAACACAGCAACACAGCCGTAGTATCTGCTTGTCTAACCAGCCTCAGGAGCAACATGCAGTCTGATTTGTCTCCAGATTTTATGACTCTGTAATCGGCTGATCTGAGTCAGCGACCACCTCAACAGATAAAGATGTTGTGTAGTCTGAAAGCAGCATCATTACTCCGCATTGAAACCGATACATCAACGTCAGCCCCTCTAACAGTCAGATGATATGTTGGGTTTTTGCTTCATTCTGCTTGGAAAAGGAAACAAAGCTGGAGGTTTTACAGCTTCACACAAGGACTCTGATGTTCTCAGCTGATACATGAAGAACTGCACTCACTCTTGGTGGACTCTACTTCAGAAACAAAATAATCCTTCCAATCCAAACATTGTGAAAATATAATAAAACCGTATTATTTTTCACAATGCTGCCCTGAATCTGTCATAACAGACTTCCTGCTGCAGCGGATCCGTCCAGCTGTCAGGCAGCTGTGAGAGGGAAGTCATGGCAGGTCTCGGTAATGTCCAGCCCCGCTTTCTGGAAGCTGCTGATGTCTCCTTCATCGGCTGACGGGGCCACACAGCTTCCAGGGCTCCTCCTCTGCTCTTTCTCACCACCTGTATCTGACACTTTGTTTTCCTGTCAAAGCGGCTTGGTTTATTATCCAGATCAGGAGGATCTGCATAGTAACCATCCCGCTCTCGTCCGTTTGTTGCATATGACCTAATATGCTCAAATGGTCCCTTTTACGTACACCCGTAAACTACAGAACGAACAGCAGCAGGATGAACAATTAACATTATGTAAATTTGAGTGTTGTGTTTGAATAACAACAAGCTGTAATTATAACTGAACTCTCCTTAACAGCGTCTTAACCAGCTTCAGGGGTGAAGATGAGGTTCATGTAGCTGTTGACCCGAAGTTTCATTCACCTGCAATAACAGTTTGCTTAACTGCAGCTTATTAAAATCAATTATCTCCATTAAAAGAGGAACTGTTGGCAGCTGTCTGCTTCATGTGCTCTCTGCAGCCCAGAGTCTTTCATGTTATTAGGATTATTATATATATATATTATTTAGAATTAAAGATGTTTTAACAAAGTGGAAAGTCCACTCTTTGCAGATTCATGTGTGCATTTCTCAAACAATTTAGTGTGCTCAGAGACTTCTTATGTGTCTGTGATGCAATAACGATGTTCACTATCAGACAGCTCCATTATACGTATAATCATAGGCTGTATATAAAAGATGGACACTGCAGTTATGGTACCATCTTTAGACACAAGCCATCATTTCTCCAGTTCTGAGAAAGTGACTTGCCAGTTGAAACTTAGGCTACGTTCACTCTGCAGGTCTTAATGCTCAAATCTGATTTTTTTGTCTGCTCGTTCACACTACAAATAAAATGCGACAGCAAACGCGCTCTAGTGTGAACGCTCAAAGCCCGCATGTGCAAAAGAAGACGTCACACACAACGCGCTCTGTTTAGACCCAGAGCAACAGTATTGTTTGACTGATGGCCGTTAATATAAAGACTTCGGACTTTACGATTTTTGCTTTTCCAATTTTTGCTTTAAGTTATTAATCATTATCCATATTGCTGTTTAAGAGAGGAGCGGTGCTTCAAAGGATAGTTGCAGATTTCTGTCGCTGATAATTGGCGTCTGTCTTGTGTCGGTGACGTAAAAGACGGATTTAATGCGACGTGACCATCAAACAGCAGCTTTCTAAAACATCAGATATGTATCGGATTCAGCACCACATACGAAAGTGACCCAGATCGGATTGAAAATATCGGATTTGTGCCGTTCACACTGTCAGACCATGATCAGATATGAGTCACATAGGGTCAAAAAAATCGGATTTGATGCGCTTTCGCCTGCAGTGTGAACGTAGCCTTTGAGTTTTTTAAACTTTTTTCTTTTAAATACGAAAAAAGTGTTTAGTGAGGTCACAGATCTAATGAGCAGTTGGGTCATTTTGTGTTTGGCCACTAGAAAGAATAAAGATTATGTACTGGCTTCATTTTACACCTCGGAGTGAAAGGAGCGCATCGTTTGTATTTAACCAGGAGGGTTTGTGTGCTTCTTAAAAATAGAAATACTTCATCTCTCGTGAAATAAATAGGACTGATACAACCTGGTGAAATCAAAATAACTCAGAACTCTTCAGGGTTGAATTATAGCCAGAAAGTGGAATAATTAGTTATCGGCAACCGAACTTTAAGCGAGGAATTATTGATTGAACCTTCACATTCAAACTGCTGGAACTGGCCTAAGAAGCCATTAGAAGTGTAGCGCTCAAGCTTCATGTTATCAGACAGTGACACACTTATTTACAGCCATTTATGATAATTAATACATTTGTTTAAGAGTTATTATCTTTTATTAGCTATTGTATGAACATACTATCTAAACTATCTAAAGGGGAGACACTAAAGAGGAACAGGATGAAACCACTGAGCCAGTTTCTGCTTTTGGAATTCTGGAAATCTCTAAAAGCAAGAGAGAAATCTAATTATATGAATAAATGGATCAGCCTCTGAAAAATCTTCTGTTAAAACTTTCAGAAAACAGAAGGAAACCAAAGTGTTGATGGGCGACTTCAAGTGGAGGAAAAAGGCTACAAGCCACATTCATCTTATATATTCACATATCCACTTTAAGCACTACCTCTTATCCAGAGACTCTTATTTTGGAATCACTAATTAACATAACAGGATGTCTTTGTACTGTGGTAGTTAGCCAGGATACCTGGAGGACACATATGCAGGTAGAATATGCAAATGCAGAGGAGCATCTGCTCTCAGGTGATAGCAGCAAAATTTTCATTCACATGTGAGGGAAGCAAAACTGTCTCAAAGTTTAAGACGGAGGAAAGTACAAAAAACCACCACGTCTCCCTTTAACTGACAACATTTCTTTATAAAAGACGACGATTTTAATCTTCGTCTCTTGTCATTATATCTGGCTTGACTGTAATGTTTTAAACACAACATTTAATGTATAGAAACTAATGTCATTAAACACAGAAGCATCCATGCTGGGAGAAACAAACCTGAACGCTGCACAGACAAAACACTGATGAGCATTTAGATGACCCAAATAAAGTGACGAGTGCTATACATCTGTAGTATGCTAATGCACTGTGCTAATTATGAAGCTAGTACAGTTGTCAGCCACTGAGGCAGAAAAGTACATTTCAGGACGCCTGCAGGTTTCTGTGCATTGCATCAGAGGGAGAGCAGGCTGCGTTCTGCAGGAGGACATGAAAAAGCACCGCACAGCCTGTTGTTGGTGAATGAGGGTCAAGTGTTTGATAGCTCGGTGCTTTCAGGCAAAAAGCAGGTGTGGGGTTTTATGATCACAACAGGAAGCCAGCTCCGCGGCGCAAATAGCCAGGTGTGCAACTCAAATAACGTGTTACAGTAAATAAGTAGATGCACAAATGACAGACTGGAGCTGTGTGAAGATGCATTACTGAAACGCTTTGTGCTTCCCAGATCTCGTGGGGAAAATAAATCACGTGTCCGGTGAAGAAAATGGTTTTCACTCTGAAAACATTTTCCACAGTTGTCATTTATGAAATTGGTTTTGGTTGAAAATAAACATTGAGTTTATTTCTCCCTCTGTGCCAACACTTGAACTTATTCAGCGCTGAATAATATCAGAACTATTTACAGAGACGATGTTTTTTGAGCAGGGAGAGCCGAGCTTCCTGTTTGCTCTCCTGCCTTCTTGTTTTTCTGCTTCACTTCTTCTCTTTATACTAATGCTTATCTTTAATCTTATTTGCATTCAAATTACCTCACAGGTGGTACACCAATACGAGGTAAGAATGCTGGCTACAGAAAAACATCTACTCATCCTCCCTTCCTCCTTCATCGCCTTCATCCTCCTCTCCACCTCGATGTGTCCCCATTTCCAGCCCTCTGTCCTTTTGCCTGTTCCAACACTTTCTTTGCCTTCAGCACATAATCGTGCACAGGTGTGTATGGTCTCGAAAGAGGCGGTAAAAGGTTTTCAAATTCAGAAAACCAGAAAAAATAATGCCTGTCTGCGGAGCGTCATGAGAACTTATTCTGGTTGAAGTCTCACTTTAAATTTCGGTGCAGCTGAACAGCGTTGAGTTGGACATTTTTTTTATCAAATGCAAAATAATGCATTTTGATATAATATGCAATCGTTTGTATTTTGCTGCTACTTACTGTACACATGCAAGAAGGACGAATGCAGCACTGAAGACAAACTGCAGCTGCTTTCTATCAAACAGCTGATTTACTCCCTTTTCATGGTGTCGTGTTATCAGAGTGGAAGCAAGGACAGTGGCGTGCAGAGGACTCACTAAAATCTAGACTCATATTTTAAACAGGGCCTAACAATTATTATTTACCCTCCAAAATAGATGAAGAATTGGACGTGAACAGTGTTGCCAACTTAGCGACTTTGTCGCTATATTTAGCGAGTTTTCAGACTCCCTAGCGACTTTTTTTTAGAAAAAAAGTCGCTAAAAAAAGACGTGAAAGTGCATATCGCTTTTACTCTCAACAAGCAGCGGGTGCTGTAACGCAGTCAGTTCTTCTTTTACTCTTATGCTGTTTTGTGGATCACAAGGTTTAAAACTACTTATAAACACACACACAAAGTAACTCCACCAGAGTGCCTATTTCGGGTCACTTTTGCCGGTCCAAGCCCGGATAAAGGAGCAGGGTTGGAATTGTGACATTAAAAAAAACAATAATTGCTAAAAGACATTTAATTTGTAGTTCTAAATAAACTCTAAATGCATTTAGGATGTTTTTTACTCACTTTATGTCTCTTCCACGATGTTATTTCTCTCTCCAGCAGCGTAGGTTACAATTACATTAGCATGACCAATTATGCAAATTAGGTGATGACGTCATTTAGCGACTTCTAGCGACTTTTAGGACAGCCAATAGCGATTTTCCTTACTGAGGAGTTGGCAACACTGGACGTGAAGTGTCATAAGGAGCTGTTTAACGTTCGGTGTCTCTTTTTCATTCTGTCAGCATGAAAGCACAACAGTTTGTGTCAATCTGCATGAATTTTCTAATGATTCCTCCCCCCTGGAGTGAGACTGTGCTCACACTGATTACCAGGCTGGGCACAGCCAAAGCACCCAGGAGGTATTGTACTCAGACGCCCAAATCTTAGCGAGCCCTTTCGATGCTGTACTCGGAGGTCTTCACCCTCTCTGACAAACAGAAAGACGCCGTTTTCTTCATCTGCTCTTCCTTCGGTCACTACCCTTCGCTCATGGCCACAAATCAGGGTAAAGCAGACGAATGGTCAGTTGGTAGCATTGCTTTAATGCTCAGCTGTCTCTTCACCCGACTGGTACAATCTTTGCAGTCATGCGGTGAATCTACCTTGAAGTGTAATAAATCCGATAAGCTTCAGATTGGATCGGCCCGTTCCCAGAACATTTCGCTCTTACATGGTTCCCACTCATGCATGCTACAGACGCACTCACATACGGCTCGAGGTGTGAAGGTAAAGAACAACATTCTGTTCAGGGCTTCATACGTTTCTATGTGTGACAAGACGCCTTCTCCTGCAGCACCCGTCAGCCTTTTTGGTGCCAAGAGGCCAAAGCAAACATCCATCAGCTCAGGAGAGAGTGACGCACTTTCTTCTGAAATGCTGCTTCCTTCAGGAGGAGCTGAATGTCCAATGAGACAAACAGTCATCGCTGAAATGGAAATAGAGATGATTCAATCTTCAGCAACATGACGTCTCGCTCCTCAGTCGCCTGGACGCTCTTTGGGAGAAACTTTAGAAAGTAGAGCTCTTAATCAGTATTTTGACCCAAGGATTGTGTGTGTGTGTGTGTGTGTGTGTGTGTGTGTGTGTGTGTGTGTGTGTGTGTGTGTGTGTGTGTGTGTGTGTGTGTGCGTGTGTGTGTGTGTGTGTGTGTGTGTGTGTGTGTGATGGAGAGAACGAGAGAAAGTGGGAGATTTAAGGACATTCATCGCTGCACCATGTCCTTGCATCCCAGATGAAGGTTGTTCCTCCTCCATCTCTGGGCTCGCTGTCTGCACCAGATCCACCCGGGATGTTTCCACACACACGTTTCCTTTTCTTCAGCCGGCTTCACACACCCATCCCATGTTGCATTTCAGGATTGTATTCTGAAATATGTACATTTTTATTTCCCATAGTATTTACTGTGCGCTGCTACGCTGCATGATGTCACGGTCAGCACATAAACCACATTATTACTAAACACATGTTGCTTTCTTTCTCAAAGCTAACCTCACCAATGACATTTTACATGTTTCTAAATGCTATGAAATTGCAAAAGAAGCTTTTTGGTGATTGGCTGTAGATCACCATGTCAGGTATGTATTGTGTGTTTGTATCGCAGTGATCAGTGGAGGTTAGTTTTGAACAATCGGGGGTTTCATGAACATTTTAACGTCTGAAAATGACGAGCTGTTGGATCCCTGGGACACTTTCAGCAGTTAGGCCAAAGTCTTCTGTTTCACTTTCACTTGTTCAAGAATTTGAAAGTGTTTTGATCGACAGTCAGAATAAACAGCTCCGATTGCTTCTCGGGAATCCTGTAGTGCAGCAGTCAGTTTAGAAACGGTGTTGCCAGAAAAACAGGAAATTACATTTCACGGCCAATTGTGTTTAGCAGCACATCGCCTGTTTAGACTTTCAAACAAACGTCTTCAATTTCCAACCATTTGAACAGAAACAGTTTCATTAAATGGAAACTGTTCGTTTCCAGGTTTGTGTTGTAGAGCTCAGCTAATGTTGCGTGATTCAGATCTCACAATGTTCCTTCTTTGATCTTAAATTGGCCGCTCAGTTTATTCTCATTCAGAAAAAATGTTTTGTTTGAAACTTTGGATGTTTAACATCCAAGTTTGGATCATCTGTGACGGAGAATAAGGAACATCAGAACAGAAAAAAGAATCACATTTACATGGTTGTGTCTCTACAAGACATGTTTAGCTAAACTGATGACAGCGACAGCTGAGCCAGTGCGTTTCTATCCCAGGGTGTCGATGCTGCTTCTCTGTCTGATGTTGCAAAGATACACTGAAGGAGTTCTTGTCCTTCAAAGCCATCAAAGAAGAACGAGAGGTTCAAAGAATAACAGTCATTTTCATCAATTTACAAAAACAACTTTACAAAAAAATGTTTCTTGTACTTAGAACTAGTTTTCTCCAACATACCCCTCATACGGAGGGGGCTACATTTTGTTTTGATACTGTTCATGTTTAGCTTTGCTGACATGGAAACTGTAGATTTTAAAGTATCAATTTTAATGAATTTATCTGATAAATAATGTCGTTTGCTTTTGTGGTTAATTGTGGTTAGAAGAACATCCAAAGAGTCTGTGATCCAGTTTTATTTAATGTGGACGCCACTTGGCTCTAATCAGCAGATACCTGTGTGCGTGGCACCTGTAAAGTTTATCTAACCACGTTTACTAGTGTTAACTTACATCTCAGCACTCCAGCCTCTTACTTCTGGCTCCAAAAATGCTAAAAAAATATTCATCTTCAGTAAAATGCAGCCTGCAGAAACCAGGAGGTCACCTTGTGCACGTCCCCGGTTTAAATATGAAGCCTTGCAAAGACTTCATACAAGCTGGGAGTGAAAGGCGTGCTGTCATAAACCTGATGTGTCGCAGAACCGTTACCACAGCTGTGCACATCTGACTAATGTCAGTATTTGAAACCCTGGAATGAGAAAATGCTGGAAAGCCTGAGTCAGCACAAAAACAGCTGATTGTTCAAGTTGTCATAAATAAAAAGATCAAATGATAAACTTGAAGTTAGTTGTTTGGATTCAGATTTGTGCTCAGCCACGTTACGGGGAGCTTTGCGTCAGGCTAACACCTGGACAGTGTGTGTGTGTCTCCACGTGTGCGGTGCAGATCTTAACTGTGACATTTTCACCTCCCTCCCCAGGAGCGCTCCAGATTGAGAACAGCGAGGAGTCGGACCAGGGCAAATACGAGTGCGTGGCTGTCAACAGCGCTGGGACTCGTTATTCGGCTCCGGCTAACCTTTATGTCCGAGGTAAGCTCCCTCTTGACCTCGGCCGCCCCCTCCCTGCTGCCGTTCGGGTCAGCGCCTGCAGCAGAAACGGTGCTCTCTCGTCACCCCCGGCTCTGCCTCCTGAATGCTAACAGGAAAACTGCCTCTCCGGATGTGACTGCAGCGAAAATCCCACCTCCAGCCTCACACTGTCCTTTCCTGATCTCTGCCTCTCTGTCTCATCTCTGTCTCCGGGTGTGATTTATGTATTTGCTCCTCTGCTCTGTTGTTACTTTGCTTGACCTGCCTAACCTCACAGTGACCTGGGGGGATGTTTTGACTCGTCAGGGGTGAAAGAGAGTTTGGCTGCGGTTCTGCCTTTTTGTTTTGGGCCAGTGGAGGTTTTACGTGTGGGGTCTTGCCTCAAAAGGGAAGCTGACACCTTCATGTCGCAAATGGGGAAAAGTGGAGAGGAAATCCCCTCCATGCAGTCGGCTGGATGTAAAGCAGCAAAGCCAGCAGGGTGAAAGGAAGCCTCGGGCTTTCTCTAAAGTCTTGTCAACAAACAACTCAATTAGCCTCAGCCAGTATCAGGTTCTCAAAGGCAATTTTCAAAGCTGTTGATTCATTTCTCCTTTTAATCTCGTTTTGTTTGACAGCTCTCTTTGATGCAGGCGGACTTAAAATCATTTGAAAGCTTCTGCATAATAAATGCAGCTGGTACCAAATCTTTAGTGTTTAACTGGAGTTGTGTTTTCGATCATGTCGAGCATTGCTTCTTAAACCGATGCCCCACAATCTATTTCCCCAGTGTGTCAAACAAAGACAGGCAGAGATGTTTGGTTTTCCCTCACACGTTCATCTCTGTGAAATTCTGTGATTCATCCCACCTGCACAAGCAGGGAGGAGATACCTGCAACGATCCTGCCAGCAAGCCTACATGCCACCGGAGTCAGTGGGTAAGATCTGGGCCCAGTTTCAGCCCTTAAATTTCCGTATCCAGCACAGAACTACAAACAGGAGCCTGGATTTGAGCTGCTTGTTACGTCTGGCATTATCAGCCATTTCTGGATCTACATGCTCCTTTAATTTCAAACAAGCATCAGGGCACCACCGAGAGTTAAAAACAGTCCAAATTGTTCCAGCGCTGTTCTCCGAGGTGGTAAAAGAAGATTCTTCCATGGAAAAGAGGATTAGCAGGTAGCAGAAAGGTAGCTCGCTAGCTGACACCCAGAGATGACGTGCTCTGTTCTGATGGTAGAATAATGCTCGATTTCAAGGATTAAGTTGCAGCGTTCAGCTCGAGAAACATGCAAATGACTTTAGAGACAGCAGCTCCGATTTTATGCACCTGTTGTCTGACGTCATGACCCAGTTCACACAACTCAATGAAACACCAGCAATGTTAGTGAAGCTGACAGCACACAGGTCCTTCTCAGTCTGTGAGGTCATACTGTGGAGATGTTTTTATACTCAACATAAGCAGGAAGAATCCTCACTGAGCAACGAGATCCCCACGGCACAGATCTGCTGCACAAACACTGAAACTTTACTCGACTTCTTGCAGGTTCAGGCCAAAGTGGTTCAAGCAACAAGTCCATAGCAGGACAAAGCAACGTGTAATGAGATCAAACAAGTGCAGATAATCAGATTCAAATCGTTTTTATGTTTTGAGTTTCAAGTTCTCAACATTTGCGGCTGTTCTCCGTTCCTCCACTCAGACTGCTCCAGCAGCTCGGGGCATAAAAGCTAAAAGCTGCCCCCCCATGTGTCCTTTACTTTGGAAAAACTAGCAGCTTTGTGCTGCAGGACCTGAGGGTCTTTGCTAGTTCATACACTGTCAGCATGTCAGACATATATAGTGGAGCAAGACAATGAAGTGCTTTGAAAACAAGTAAAAGAAATGCAGTCAATAAGGTCACTGACAGATGGCCACTGCAGGGACTTTGGAGCTGCTGTAATGTGTTTTCTCTCCTTCTGGTCCTCGTCGGCACTCGGCTGTAGGATCCTGGATTAGTTGGAGAGGATTTATAACAATCTCAGGTAGACTAGACAGAAAGGTTTTGCAGTAGTCAAGCTTGTTGAGTAATTAGTGACAAAGTATTGTCACTAATTAAGATAAATCCTGTATGCACCACACTGAGCTTGCTTGGATATTATAAAGTGAACACATCATAGCAGGTGTAGGATGCTGAAGGTCAGAGTCCAACAGGAAAACAGTAAGGATGCAGATGCTGCAGAAAAAGATGGAAATCAACTCTTTTTTTACTATGTGGATATACGGCAGGAGTTAAAAGATATTTGTAATCATTTTACCACATGTATTACAGGAGGTATTATATAAAATCTAATAGAGCGGACTGTGGTCATTTAATGGATGAATTTAAGTTGTAAAGGAGGGTTTGTGTCCTGTGTTCAATCAGAATCAGTAGCTGCTGGTTTTCGTGGGATTCATGCATGTAAACATCGCTACTTTGATACAAAAGTTTACCAAGAAAAGATCCTGCGAGCCAGGACGGATCCTTGTTTCTGTGTCGATCATAGCAGATTGTGACTGTATCTGAAGTCCAACAGAAAGCGAGGCTCATCAGATCAGCAACACTTCCTCTGTTGTTCAGTCCTGCAGACGTCCTGACAGGAGTCACCTGGTGTCATCTTCTGCAGTTTCACTTTCTTTGGCACGAAACTTTTCGTGTGTGACAAGAATACTGAGGGAAAAGCTTTTTTAAAATGTATTATAAGGTTAAGGTTAAGTATGAGGTGATTTTCCAGTCTTCTTCAATGAAACTGCAGAGCGAGAACAGCAGGAGTGACGATGCTGATGCAGCGTTAATTAAAACGGCACAGAAACAAAACCAACACGGGAAAAGAAAGCAATGCAAAACTGGGCAAAAGACTTGATAAGGCATGTGACTGTGATCTGTATGTGTGTGTGTGTGTGTGTGTGTGTGTGTGTGTGTGTCTGTCTTGAAAGTACATATGTGTGAACAGATGTATATTTTTATCTACTTAACACAGCATGTGCATCGTTTTCCAAATAACAGATCGTAGCACAGCGCTCAGAATAACATGAAAAACTTGCCTTTGGGAACCAAAGAAAACTGTCAGTAACAATCTCAGTGGTGAAGAAAATTCAGGCAGTTTTGAGGACACTTTGTTTGTTTCCACATAAATGTACATATTTGATCTCGTTTTACGAGACGCGTCCTCCACTGAGCCGCCAACGAGAACCGCAGCCAGCAAAGTGAGAACATAAAGCATGTGACTTTCTGTTTCTGCTTTTCAAGGTTCCTGCCTCTGTTGATTTAACCTGTGACCTCTCTAGGTGTGCCAGTATTTGCGTTTCCATTTTCATCTCACACTGTGGCTTCTGAGCAATCACTGCAACATTTGTCACAAATATGTTGCCAGTGTGTCTCTCTTCCTCCCCACCAGTATCTCTCTTCATCTCTTTTTAGTTCCTTTCTCTGTATTTGTCGCTCTGGTCTCGTCTCCACTCAGGTGTCAGTCATATACTTTGACCGTATATGTTACTTCTCATGTCTCAATGCTTATCCTCCTATCTGCACATGAAGACAGCTGCATTTTATTCTTTAACATGCTTTGTTTTCACTTCTTCTTCTGATGGACGTGAGAGACTATTTTGGGAGTGAATGTGTGTCAATATTTAGTCCATGTTTAAGATATTACTCTGAAAGCACAGGAAGTTCTTTAACTTAAACAGATCAACTGGCTTTAGTGTCCTATAGATGCACTTTAACACAACCAAACGATTGATGGGGTCTAATAAGATTTTAGTGCCTGTATAGAGAAAATTGGATAAAAATGCAAAGAGTAATTAATATTTACTCAAAGTTCACTAACTTTGTTGAGCTTTCAAAGCTGTAAAAATAGGGAAGAGATTAAAAGCCGTCATTTAGTATTAAGTGTGCAGTTCCACAGACGTGTGATCCTGTCATTTGTAGGTTAAAGACTGACAGTTGAGCTTTTTTTGTTTTTGTTTTTACAATATTTTCTTCCCAGTAAGTGTCCTCCAGTAAGCTGTGGCACTAATGGATGGCAGTACTGGAAAAGCCTCGTTATTAAGGTGCCTAAAAATGTGTAAGTCAATGCAGCTTATGTAAAGCTTATAAAATATACAGGAAATACAGCTGGTTCTAAAGACAGTGACACAAGTAAAGGTAAAATGAAACTATCATGCTGCAAGTGCAGACTCTCAGCTTTATTTCAAGGGGTTGAAACCATCGAACCACCAAACCACTGGTCATTGCGCAAATTCACACAATCAGGAATAAAATGTTTGTGTTTAATAGTTTGAATCTTTTGCAGGAAGCGTCTCCCTGACACCACAGCTCTTCATGACTCTTTGATTCCAGACTTTTCTGCAGCTCTTTTCTTCGGCAGCCTTCGACTGACAGTCGGCCACTTTACCTCTAAAACCTTCTGGGTTTGTTTTTAAAACATGTTTATTACGTATGTTCCCATCTGCTCCGTCAATCCTGCAGAAATATGCTGATTCTGAGCAGAAGGCACGTCGCCCAATACAGAGCTCACACTTCTGTCATATGTCACATCATCAGCAAACAGCAGTGACTCAGTGCCACTGACAGTCAGACATGTCCTGACTTCGTACTGTCTTCAGCATGTGTTTAGTCAGTGAGTCTATAAGTTTGTCTCTTAGAGTTTTGTTACAGACTGATCTGAAAGTTTCACAGCGTGCTGAACTTGGTAAACGTGGATAATGGTGCTCCCACCTCCTGATAGTGTTTCTCTACCATCACAAGGATCCTGTGATCACTCAGAACCGTTGAGTTGAAATTATTTCCAAACTCTGTACCTGCTGAACAGATGAAGGAAATACTTTAGCCTGGAGGAGTCGAGCATGATGATAACAGACTGGTGCAGCATCTGCAGTGATGCTGGTCCCTCGTGATGAAGGGAGAGCCATCGATTTACTGGTTGATCTACTAACCCTAACCCTTACTGTGGAGCTGTGGATCGTGACCAAAAGACTTGCAGTTAAATGAGCTTCCTCCAGACATGCTCTTAGTTTGCTCCATGGACCGTGGCCTTTCAGGAGAGGCCACAGCAAAGGCTCTGCTTTCAGACCAGACCAGCACCTCCTAGATGAGGGGTTTCTGACACAGCTGGGGCACACAGTGCAAACATTATGACTCTATCTCACTATCCCCCCCAGAAAAGCTTAAGGCGGTGCCTAGGGGGGGGGGAGGTTTGAGTATCTCTACTTACTTCATCCTGGCAACCCGTGGTCAACGAATGTAAAGATGATACCCTCAAATCAAAGCTGAGAGTTTGTACTTTAGGCTCATATTTACTATATAACTGTAAAAATATCAATGATTGTGTCAGTGTCCAAATATGGATCCAGATCAAGTTTTTTCCCACGTACACTGACAATAAAGGGCTCTTCTATTCGTTTCTATTTGTTTCTATTCTATTCTCAATGCTCCTGGTATCTGCTCCGTCTGTGGGTGAGAGGAGCAGATTTACGACTCTGTTACTACAGTTTTTTTAATCAATGTTTATCTTTTCATCAGTGGGTAAAAAATAAAAGTGTCCTTTGAATTGGGTGTTAGCTAATCCGAGGCGCCTCCATAGAAATGAATCTGCTCTGAGTACAAACTGGGTTCATGGTAGAATAATTTCCAAGGTGAGTGTTGGATTAATCCTGTTAGGGCAGCGTGTTTATGTGCTCATTGATTTCAGGGTGCTGTGTGGCTGAGCCCCCCCCCCCCCCCCCCCCCCCCACAGTCAATGAGCAGAATAAATGTGAGCGGTAACACAATGTCTGCTTTGTGTGCCTAATGAAGTCTGGTTGTCAGCAAGCCTCCACCTCCTTAATGCTGTCTTAATTCACAGGCTGCTGCAGCAGTGTTAAAGACAGGGAGAGTGTGACTGGGGGGTCCGGGGGGGGTCCTTACTGTGAGATCTCCCTGTGTGCCTTATTCTTGTTACGTTAGAGTGTATCTGTCATTGTGTGCATGGTGGGTTTGCGTTGGGTTGTTACATGCCATATGGTGTGTGTGTGTGTGTGTGTGTGTGTGTGTGTGTGTACAGGCTGTGTTTCACTCATTAACGGATAAGCAGATATTTGCCTGTTTTACTCTCTCTGTTTCTCCTTGTCTTCTTCCTCCCACTCCTTATTTTGCCCCTCTCGTTGTTTCTTTTCTTTCTTTCTCACTTTATCTTAAATCCCTCCATCGCCATTGCACCCCGCCATCCAAAAAAACCAATCCAAATCTCACCACTCAGATCAACGGGAAGGTTGGTTCTTTCACTCTTTACCCTCTTAAAGCCAAGGCCTGGCAGACTGGAGCCGTGCCGCGCCTGCATCTCGCTTGGCGCCTCAGGCCCGTCCCGGCCTCTCTCAGGACCCCAACCCTACAGTGCAACCACCCTGCCCCTCACCTCCACTGATGTTCAACCCACCCCACCCTGCTTTAATATATGAGCAGCATCACATCCTGCTCTCTGCACCCTGCTTCATTAAAAATGTGAAATGAGCATGTCTTACTTTAAATGTCATAAATCCACATAAAGATGTTTAAAAGGTGAATTTCCCACCAGGAAAGGACGTGGCACTGAGTTGGTGTTGTGAGGCGTTTAGGGAGCTGCTGCCTACAAAGGCAACAAACCTGTAAACCACAGCAAATTGGGAATAAAGATTTCAAATTTGTCCTGGTGAACTTGCAGGAAAGGGAAGATAATTATGATCTAATGCCTGATTAGAACGACAGCACTTAGCCGCGCCGTCTGCGTGTTTAAACGCTGGAGAAGAATGGGCTGCTCTAAAGAGCTCGCTGAACTTGAGCATGTTACTGTAAAGGATGTCATCAGTCCAGCAAATCAGTTTGTGAAGTTTCTTATCTTTAGTTATGCCATAATCAACTTTAAGTGGCGTCACTGCAAAGAGGAAGTGTTTAGGAACCAAAGCAAATCAGCCATGCAGTGGCAGGACACGTAACGTGGGGTCACTGCATCCACATCGTGTGTAGAAGTCATCCAGGCAGTCTGGGCGTCATAGCAACAGCTTATTATTATTATCATTATTATTATTATTATTATTATCATTATTATTATTATCATTATTATTATCATTATTATTATTATTATTATCATTATTATTATCATTATTATTATTATCATTATTATTATTATCATTATCATTATCATTATTATTATTATCATTATTATTATTATCATTATTATTATCATTATTATTATTATCATTATTATTATTATTATCATTATTATTATTATCATTATTATTATTATTATCATTATCATTATTATTATTATTATTATCATTATTATTATTATCATTATTATTATCATTATTATTATTATTATTATCATTATTATTATCATTATTATTATTATCATTATTATTATTATCATTATCATTATCATTATTATTATTATCATTATTATTATTATCATTATTATTATCATTATTATTATTATCATTATTATTATTATTATCATTATCATTATTATTATTATTATTATCATTATTATTATTATCATTATTATTATTATTATTATCATTATTATTATCATTATTATTATTATCATTATTATTATTATCATTATCATTATCATTATTATTATTATCATTATTATTATTATCATTATTATTATCATTATTATTATTATCATTATTATTATTATTATCATTATCATTATTATTATTATTATTATCATTATTATTATTATCATTATTATTATCATTATTATTATTATTATTATCATTATTATTATCATTATTATTATTATCATTATTATTATTATCATTATCATTATCATTATTATCATTATCATTATTATTATTATCATTATTATTATTATTATCATTATTATCATTATCATTATCATTATTATTATTATCATTATTATTATTATCATTATTATCATTATCATTATTATTATTATCATTATTATTATTATCATTATTATTATTATTATCATTATTATTATTATCATTATTATTATTATCATTATCATTATTATTATTATCATTATTATTATTATCATTATTATTATTATTATCATTATTATTATTATCATTATCATTATTATTGTTATCATTATTATTGTTATCATTATTATTATCATTATTATTATCATTATTATTATTATTATCATTATCATTATTATTATTATCATTATTATTATTATCATTATCATTATTATTATTATCATTATTATTATCATTATTATTATTATCATTATCATTATTATCATTATCATTATTATTAATGTTAGATCTTCGACTGTGGACAAGAAGCTCGTGGATCACGAATATGAACTTCACATTTAAACAGACCAGCTCCACAGTTGCAAATGATTTTCTACGACCAAAAACTTTGGAAAATGAAGCTTATCTTATCTGAGTAACCCAACAGTCTATCTTAAATCAGGCTCATGGATATTATAGCTGAGAACATCTGACAGCAAATCAGTTGTTAGCCTGGTTACTCTTTGACAGCCTAACTGTGATGCAAGGTTTTTGCCCTTTTTATAAAGCTGTTTTCAGGACAGCGACACGGTGATGACACATGTATGCCAATCTCACACGCCTCACAACTTTCCTGGTTAAAGTGGAGCAGAGTGTTTAAATAGCATATCTGGTTTCAGAGTTTGTGCTCACTTCACAAAATGTTGCATCAGTCTCATGAGGTCCTCTCCAGCATGCTGATCATGTTTTTGTTGTCGTGGCTAATTCAAAGGCATGGCTCATCCCAGCTCTCATCTGCTGCCTGACCATCATTACGCTGAGCGGCAGGCTCTGAGCTCACACTGCTTTCACCATTCTCTCCTCTCGTCTGCTACAGAAAGAAAGAAAAGATAGCCTCAGACATGTTTACAGCTTTTTCCAAGACTCTTACTGCTGGATCATTAAAAGCAGAATGTGGAGGAGCTCAGACGTTGAAGTGAACTACTAGAGGAGAGAATTGCAGCTCTAGCCCCAGTGTTTGTGTCTGATATGTGAATTTACAGCCTTGTAGTGCCGCTTGTTTCCCTCGTCTTTATATCTGAGGTCAGTGAGCGGTGCCGATCGATGCTGCACTTAGTTTTAAATCTCCATAACATTATTTAGCTAATTTGACCAACTGTGTTATTCTTGATCGTTCAAAGAGGGAAGTTCAATTTAATCCTGACAGATTACTTTCCAAGGTGAAATGACACATTTAAAATTAAAGAAGCAATAAAAGTAAATAGATGAGAAGACTGGAACAATTAAGTGTTTATATGATTCTGAAAAAGGTTTTTTTTGCAGTGAGTTCTCATTTAAAAAGAGAAATGCAATCCAGTCAAACGCGGTTATCATCAAGATGTATTAAATGTGAGTTCTATAAAAAAGCAAACTGTGCGAGAACAACAACAGTAAATGTGCAGAATCTGTGATGCAACAAGTCCATGAAATCCTTTGGATGCATCAGCAACATCTGGTTGCAGGGAAATGGTGGTGAGGGGTTTTGGGACAGCTGTTATTAGGCTGCAGAGAGAGGGCTGCACCAAAAACTCTGATTGCTTTGGTTGCTAGCAGGGAAGTCTGAAAAAGCTTCTCTATTTTCAGTTTGAGCTGCAGTTTTCATGGAAGCTAACGCCAAGTACGGCTTCCTGCTAGCGACCAGAACAACCAGAAGGAGGTTTTTGGTACCATAGACCACCTGTGACTAGTTTCACACAAGCAAGTGCAACAACAACAACAACAACAACACATTTTCCTTTGCGGTTGGCTGTTTGCAGACGGTCACCAGCGCGACTCGAGGTCGGTGATATTGAGGCCTTAGCAATGACCTTTGACCAGTGTTGGGTTTTTGGAGCCAGAGGTTATCATAAATGAGACTGGAGTGCTAAGCTATGAGCTAGCGCTAGCAACTTTCATAGGCTGTATATGGACAACGCAGCTACAGCTGCTAATAAGTAACAGACTAATAAAATATTTGAACTTTACTCACCAAAATAGAAACAAAGTCGTGGAAAATTTGTCATCTAATGTCCTAAACAAAAAATAAATATTTCACTAATACTGCAAACACTATAAGGAGGAGGTGAGCCCAGCAGACACTGATCAGCTGTCAGCCAACACGAACATTGTGCAGTAATCAAAGTCTGTTTGCAGATAAAAAGGCCTCACATAAATCTGTGGAGCTGTTACGTTTCAAACATTTCTGGATTTCTATGTATCCAAATATGTGAAACCCAAATATGGACCCTCTCCTCACACTAACGGTGTTTGTTGTTTTGTGACATCAGTTAGTAGATTACAGGGATTACAGCAACCTGTTATTATAGTTATTATGTCTTTTTGATGTTTTATTGTTGCAGTACGTCATTGTACCAGCATCTTTATTTTCTAGTGAGCTGATAAAGCAAACACTTCTACAAAAATAAGTTTAATATTTTACACAAAACTGAAAAACAGCCAGAATCTGTAGAATAAAGCATTTTGTGTTATAACCTGCAGCTCACTTGAAGGAAAGTTTGGCTTATTAATGTAAAATTAAGGAAAAAATGACGCAGTGAACATGAAACTTAAAGCTGAGCTCCTGTTGGTCCAGTTAAAGAGATGCCAGTTAGTATAAAAGTCCTTTCTCCCATTCATTTCTTCATGAGCGAGCATGCTGCCTCTATGCTGCTGCATGCACACCCTCACAGTGCACACAGATGGTCGCTTCCCCATCCATCGCAGCTTCTCCATCTCAGCTTCTTCTACAGCTGTAGCTTTTTCTTTACTCGGGCTTGGCTTCAGAAGTTTGCCTCAATTATCCCTCCTCCCTCCTCCTTCCCTTTCCCTTCTTTCTCTCGTCTCTTTTCTCTGGCATGCCAGTAAAAAACGAGTCTGTCTGCATTTTAACTCTTGCTGGTCTTAACATGTATCTCTTACTATTCAAAGTTATCTTGGGTTTGATTTCAGTCTCACTCAGTACTCACATCTACATCAGGCCATCATCCAGATTAATGTTGCAGTAACACATCATGTTGATAACTGTCATGGTAGTGTGACCATCCTCCATGTCCATGGGTGACTTTTTAATTGACTAACATAAGAATATGATGATTTCCACAGTTCTGGCCAGCATGCACCCGTCTCACAGTTTTGCTAAGTATTCAACGCAAACACGTCAGTTTTAAATGTCTTGAATCAAACATTCATATGACAAACGAATTAGTTTGATAAAGAACCGTGCAGGCGTAAAATGTACTGTATGGTTTCTGTTAGCCCTCACACAGTCGCATCGAGGAGGCCTGACATTGGTCCCATTATTAATCAGCCTCAGTGATATGAGTAACAAGCAGTGCAGGAGAACATGGTATGACCCACTAATATGATAGAAGTAACGCGTTGCATTACAAAACTCTGGCTATTAATAATGAACCTGTTACCCTGCAGTGCTGGGAAGCATCCAACTTTGATTTATAAAGGCCTAAAATCATGGCAGTGAAGCCGCTCTCCCTCAGCGCTGTAGGTCGACCTGCTCAGTCGTTAACTTTAACAAATTTACTATTAGCATTAGCATTAGCATTAGCTCAGGCTGCTGAGTTACTGCTGTGAGTTATCACTGATGTTCAGCAATAACGACTTAATTTTGCTTGCAAATGTTAAAAGTATATCAGCAGAATTTAGCGCACTGTCCTGATTGGCTGTAACGTAGTTTATGGCAACTGATAGACACTAAATATGTATAATAATATATAATAATAATAAATTAAGAATCGATACTAAAACTACCATTAATAATATTAACGATAATAATATAGTAAAAAAAAACAACAAATGGGTCCCTAAAACCATGACGTTGTAATTGGTAAGTGATAAGTTACCCTATTAAAATAAAGTAATCTGAGTACTCTAAAACACTAGCATTTACTTGTTACAGCCAATCCTGCCTCGCTGACAGGACTGAAGGCCGCTGTGGGAGAATCAGCTCAGGATGTTTTCCACACACGTGTAGCATCATGTGGTGTTTCACACACAGCTCACTGCAGAGTTTCTGAGCTGAGACCAGTCAGACTGATGTCACATGTCAGGAAAACATTCACATATGAAAAAGGTTCCTCCACGTTGTGCTGCAGGACGATGCTTTTAGAAGCCCCAACAAAGTCGACTAGATACGAAACATAGATTTTAATGTGAGTGTTACATCACTAAGTTGGGGGTTATTCTTATACCTGACCTTTATTTAAGACCTTATTTAAGGTCGGGGGCTCGACTCCACTGGACAGCTACCCTGAGGTACCCCTGAGCAAGGTACCGTCCCTACACACTGCTCCCCGGGCGCTGCATTGGTGGCTGCCCACTGCTTCACTGGGTGATGGGTTAAATGCAGAGGAGTAATTTCCCTACGGGGACTAACACATACACATTTACACATGATGAACAAAAACTAAACAAAACATAAAAACTTGCATTCACAGTAACAGTTTTGTGGATGTTGCATGAAAAACCAGCTGAATAACTCTTGAAGCATATAGTCCAGCTTATTTTAGCCTCGGCTTCTGATCATAAGCAAAAAAAAGAGATTCTGATACAAGTCTTGGAAACGAGTTTTAGGTTCACTCTTGGCTTGTGGAGCTCAGAATTATTGAAGAAGCTGATCTTAGAAGTGCTGCTCCTCCACACTGGCAGGTCACATGACGTGGGTCAGGTGTATCTGATTACCTGCTGGACTCCTCACTATCGAGTTATCCCGGCACGTACAGCTAGAAGAAAGCCGGGAGGATTCATGCATCCTGCCTGGGCTGGATGCATGAATGGGCTGGAGGAAAACCACAGGAGGAGCTAAAGAAATACAAACAGCAGCAGAAAGTTCTGGGAAATGGCTCGAACAAAACAAAATAAAAAATATACATTTTCCCATCTCTGCTCAAAATAACCTCACATACAGAAGCTTCCAGTGCAGCTTCTGTTTGTCCCTGCACGCTGGTGACTCTTCCTCTACAACGTTTACAAATCTAGTGAGTAGACGTGTGAATTGTGTTCCCCAAACTTTCTTCTTTATTACCAACAAAGATCCTTCACAGGAAGTGGTTTTTGTTTTTTGGACGTTTTGCTTTTATTTCACGGTTCAGCCGTGGAAAACAGGAAAGAGGGGGAGAGAGCTCGGACTCACGCCTGGTCGCTGAATTTCAGCCGTGAGGCTCAACCAGTGAGCTGACCACCTCTTCACAAAAGCTGTGAGTTAGTTTGAGGCAGAAGTTAATGTGTGATTTCAACAAGTTTGAGATGATAAAATCAGAAAGTGCAGGTGGGAAGAAACAGATTTCCAGGGATCTAAAAATAGCAGCCACCCTGCAAACCATCTGGAAGTGTTCAAAACACCACGATTGAGTTAAATCAGGTAAGGTCTTTGAATATTTATGGACTGGTTCCCAAAACCTATCAGGCTGCTATGCTAAAAGATTTATATAGACATTTCTGTCTCGTATATCTCTAAAGAATTTCCCAAATCTGCCATAAATAAAGTGAAACTTATATGTTATAAACATGGCAGGAGATTAAATGCAATATTTGACAGTGAGTTTCTCTGCTAGTTTGTTTGTTTGTTTGTTTCCTGTGAAACTAGTAATATAACAAAAATAATAATGCATTGGTTGACTCTATGACTTGTGTAGGACTTTACAAAACCAAGAAACTAAACAAAGAAATAAAAAACTTCATGTCAGCTGCAGGTTTATATGTCAAAACATAAAATAACTGCAGTATTTCGATCTTTACTCACAAATTGCACGAGTGAGTTAATCTCAGCACCGTGTTGTACGATATTAAGCGTTGGGTGGGTTCACTGAAGTAATATGGACTGAACACCTGTGAACGGATAAAAAGATAACAACTTCAATTCAATTCAATTTTATTTATATAGCGCCAAATCACAACAAAAGTCGCCTCAAGGCGCTTCATAGATACAGAGAAAAACCCAACAATCATATGACCCCCTATGAGCAGCACTTTGGCGACAGTGGGAAGGAAAAACTCCCTTTTAACAGGAAGAAACCTCCAGCAGAACCAGGCTCAGGGAGGGGCGGGGCCATCTGCTGTGATTGGTTGGGGTGAGAGAAGGAAGACAGGATAAAGACATGCTGTGGAAGAGAGACAGAGATTAATAACAGATATGATTCAATGCAGAGAGGTCTGTTAACACATAGTGAGTGAAGAAGATAACAACAAATATAATAACCTCCTACGATGCCGGCTGTGTTCTTACAGTTTCTAACTTTCTACACCACATTCATGTCATGTAAAACTGAGATGTTTGCAGCAGTCAGTCGGGTCAAACACCCTGAGTACACAATAACAACAGCGTGCTGGTGCATGCTGGCCAGCTCAAGCTAACATGCGCTGAGCTCTGCCTGCCCCCACTTTGTCTTGGTAAGAGTGGAAACAGGTAATGACAGTGATATGGTGTCTGTCACTGTGATCGCTGATGTGCTGCTGGCTGCAGTGTTTGGATTTTACTGCCACACACACACACACACACACACACACACACACACACACACACACACACACACACAGATCACAGTTGGCAATCAAATTTCACAGGTTTCGTATTTCTGTCACTCAGTTGTGAGTAAAATTAAAAGTTTATCTGATGTTGATTTGAAATCGTGATAAACAAAGTTGGCAGGAAACACTTCCCACATGGAAACGCCACTGTGTGTGTGTGAGTGTGTGTGTGTGTGTGTGTGTGTGTGGGTGTGTGTGTGTGTGTGTGTGTGTGTGTGTGTGTGTGTGTGTGTGTGTGTGTGTGTGTGTGTGTGTGTTGGAAGGTCAGTTGGGAAATCAAGGCCTGACTTTTCCTGTGCACTTATTGAAAATTTACTGCCTCCATTACGAGACTGTCACATGTGCTGTAAAAGCCTGGCAGCAGATGCAGGTTCCTTCACTATTTTAGGGTAAATTCACTCTGAAACGTTCGTCCCTGCAGATTAAACACAAGTGCAAAAAATACGTCATAACATTGACATTAAAACGTCAGCTCAGCACGTTGTGTCCGTCTTTGTAAAGCTTTGTAAAGCTGGTCTGAAGTAACTTTGAGTTACTGTCAGTGATCAATAGCGTTTCCAGCCCTAAAAGTATTTTTACTCTCATTTGACCTTTTTGTACCTTGAATCAAATCCTCGGCGTGTTCGTCCTCCAAAATAAAATACGTGATTAGCAGCAGTAAAAAAATCTCCCGAGAGAACTGACCTCACTGACCTCGCAGCCCCTGAATCCTCCGCCTACTCTTCCTCCTCCTTTTGCTTGCCCTGTCTCCTCTCTTCTTCCTCCTCCACATTAGTTTTCTCCTTAATGCCAGCCATCTGCATTTCTGAGCCTGCAGCTTACCATGTCAGCAAACAATGCCGTTCTTGTACGAGCAGCACCCAGGATGCTGCATTATCTCTTGAACCACAGTAACATTTAGCCCACGCGTGCTCTCCAGCACTCTGGATGCTGTCAGTCATTGATCAGCAGCACTATGTGCAAACTAAGAAAACTCTGAGTTTCTAACTTCACTGCTTCTCCTGTTACATCAGATTTTCTTACAGTGAGGGATGTTTAACCCTGCGCTTCCTCTTCTGTAGTTAAACCACAATGAAACCCCAGAAAAGCCTCTGATCCACACTGTAAGCTTCTCACACCAACACGCTGCTCGGGGCTTAAATTACACTTTGTGAGTCAGATTTTCGTGACTGTGTACTCGACTAAGTCAAGAGCAAGGACTTCATTTATGCAACAGAGCTGTCTTCGTTTGATTGGATGTGCACACGGGACTGTTGCACTAATTCAGACATTGTGTAATGAGGAAGCAGATCCAAACACTTTGGGGAGATTTCCAGGGATGAGAGCTAACACTGGAGGAGAATCTTTATCCCACGCTCCCTCCAGCACACTTTGTGCCTTAGCATCGATGGAAACTCTCCCGCCTTGCCATGCATTAGACTCCAGGTGCAATTTAATCCCTGCAGCCCAGCAGGAAACCCCAGATTTTCCAGAGAAATCCAGTTACATGCTTTAGCTGCTCATTTTACCCAGTTTCTAGGTGAGCGTGGCACCCTACGGCGGTGAGTCCCAATATTTCTTCATCTGGCCCGTAGCACGCTGAAACATCCTTCCTTTAACAACACCTCAGTTTAAATGTGTATATTTGTTTTAAACTGGATCAACCATCCAAAACTATCAGCGTACGCATTAAACCAGTTCGTCTACTGGTTTTAGCAGCTGCACCACTTAACCACAGTCACAGATTTCAACCATTATATTTAGCAGGGTTGAAGCTCTCATGTCTGACACGTCAGCCCTGTGTGACCCTCCTCCTCCCACTCACACAGCAAATAAAGGAAACTGAATGTCTTGAACATTAAACCCACTTAGAGCCGTGTTCGCAGCTTCCACTGCTCGAGATTATTCAGAAGCTGCTACTCAGTATAATCGATAGACGGATCTCCAAAGCACACGTTTCTGCACACGACACAGCTGTAATGATTCAGTCAGATATTTCTGGCAAATGAAAACCTCTCCAAGTGTGAGCCATCACACGCAGTCCAGTTTTAGGTTCACAGCCCACAGACCTCCATCAGCGTGGCGTTAGCGTTGGTATCGACTCATCTGATACTGGTACAAAACCTTAATGTTTTATTGTATTTGAAATTATAGCGTCATAATGATTACAGGACATCAGATTACTTGTTCTTATCTTAATAATGCAGAGTTCATCATATAGAAATAAAAACCTGAAGTTATTTGAACTCCTTGCTGAGCTGCAGCACTAAAGGACTCCCTGAGACGTCTGTCTCGCCCTGGCAGCACCTGTCCTCCTCCTCTCCAGTTCACCTCCACATACGCTCGTCATATTCTGTGATATGATTTACTCTGAGGTGCCACAGCACCTCACTTTCTTGCCACATGTATCGCAAACCACGTCTCAGCTGTTTGTGGAGGTAAAACACGTCCACACATGACTCCAATCACGCTCAGCCATTGTTGTGAGTGCGCACGCCAGAGGCTGCCACATTTATACAGCCGTGTTTCACACATGACTGTGGAAGGCGGAAGAAGAAGTAGTTCCTTCCAGTTTCGAATCGAATGTTTACGATCCAAATGTTATAGTTTCTTTCCACTGTGTTCCTGTTAATGATAAACTACACATTTACCCCAAATGACTAAAATATCGATATTTTAATGTGAGAATCGATTCTAGAACATAAACGACTGAATCGATATTTTAACATTGATCATATTTACCATGAATCACTGCTAATCACTGGTGTTTAAATGAAACGGTCGTCATCGGCACAGAAGGTTAAATAAAAAAAGTTTTGCCAAAATAATTCGTTTAACATCTCGTCAGTATGTGACATATCAGTAACCATGGCAACTAGACCTTACAATATACATTAATTAATGATTTACATCGTTTTATTTAAAACGTTTCACTTATGTGCCCATTATATTCAGCAATTTATTAATTTAATAATTTAGTCTCAGCCATATAATAATTTCCAGTTTTTTATTCAGAATCGAGCATTTTAATAATGTATCAATTATTTTAATATAACATGTTGATAATATGATTGATCATCTCTGGTTGGAGGGAGATTCCTGAGCAGAAATTGGCTTTAACATTTTAAAAGCATGAAACACAAACGGTAAAGCTGCAGCAGCCTCATTAACCCGACCAGCTCACACTCTGGTGCACAGGAAAAGCCAACCCAGTCAAACACTGAATCAGTCCAGTGGTCCCACCGCCCCCCCTCCTTTGTCCCCCCTCACTCTGCTCCTCTGTACTCCCACAGTTCGCCGTGTGCCGCCCCGTTTCTCCATCCCCCCCACCAATCACGAGGTGATGCCCGGAGGCAGCGTCAACCTGACCTGCGTTGCAGTCGGCGCTCCCATGCCGTACGTCAAGTGGATAAGTGGTGAAGTGGAGCTGACCCGGGAGGACGAGATGCCCATTGGCCGCAATGTTCTGGAGCTCACCAACATCCGCCAGTCTGCCAATTACACCTGTGTGGCCATATCCTCGCTGGGCATGATCGAGACTACGGCTCAGATCACAGTCAAGGGTAAGAAGCACTCACCTTTGCGGGGGTGGGATGGCGTGTGATGTGATCCCGGTGAACAGTGGAGAAAGATTATTGGTCCAATTGTGACTCTCAGATTTAGTGCTGAAGTTTTCTTCAGTCAAAATGTTCTGCCTGTCGTAATCGCACTGGCTTCATGAAGCTCCTGGTCATCATCCAACAGCCTCTTAGATGTTTTTGCAGCGCATACTTCAGGCCCTATTTAACTTGCTGATGTGATCACACATGAAGGAGGTGCACAAATGTCATCAGTCATCATTAAACCTGGAAGACGTGCACCAGATTTCAGATCTTGTCGAATGTGGTGCCTTTAAAGGACCAAAAAAGTCAGTGATTAAGCATTAAGCATCGTCTTTCTGCTGCAGGCTGGAGTGGAGCATGTTTTAAACCAAACACCAGTGTTGGGAAGGTTACTTTTAAAATGTATTCCATTACAGATTACAGATTACATGCCCCAAAATGTATTCTGTAACGTATTCCGTTACGTTACTCAATGAGAGTAACGTATTCTGAATACTTTGGATTACTTAATATATTATCATGCTGTTTACAACTACATGAATGTACTATTGCTGTGATTTATTACTGTTACTGAAGGTCCGCGGCTCCGAACCGTAGTAAAGGGACCTCTGGCTAATACGGTGGGTTCTGTGTCGACTCGTAGCTGAAAACTAGCTTTACTTTGTTGTCTGGGTCAACTTTGCTAGCAGAGACAGAGAGAGGCGTTGAAAGGCTGCTCCAACAGAACTTATTGTTTCAGAGGAAAACACGAACACGGTGTACAGTCGAGTCTTAATAGCTTACTTACAGCTGGGCTCGTCAGGCTCTCTTCTTGGCTGCAGTGGTTATTATTATATTTACATGCTTCCAGCTCCCGTTTCTGCTCGATGACAGCTCGTACTTTTCCTTTTTCTCCCTCCCTCGCTCACAGACACATAACGGGTATGGCAGTCCATTCTCCCTGCAGCACGGACTACACTGCCCATGATGCTACATTCTTTAGAGCTATACCTGTAGCATTCTGCCTGTTAGCTTAGCACAACAACAACAAAAAGGCGCTCTCTCACCCAGGAAACACGCAGAGAGAGAGCGTCACCCTGTAACCATGGCAACCATAACGCTGCCGCCTGGAACAACAGAACGTAGCTGTCAAACAAAACCCAAACAGTCCTGACCCGCCACAATATGAAACAGGGAAGTACCGCCGTGTAATCCATTTATTTCAACAAAGTAACTGTATTCTAAATACCACCTTTTTAAACGGTAACTGTAACGGAATACAGTTACTCATATTTTGTATTTTAAATACGTAACGGCGGTACATGTATTCTCCCCAACACTGCCAAACACTGATCTTTTTCTTAGTATAACAAAGTTTACCTTCCTAAACCTAACCAGCAACATAAAGGAGAAATAGGGGGGAAGAAAACATGATGCATGTTCACCGGGCTAACAACCAACTCCAAATGTAGATGCTGTCACTATTTAAGAGAGAATTGTTCGCAGCACATCGCTGTGCCTCGGTGATGCACATCTGTGCAGCAACAAATCAGCCAAATGCAGATCAATGGACAATACTGAACCTGTGATAAGGAGGGCTTTGCCCAGCCCCACTGAGACAGCAGCAGTGAGGTCAAATAAAGTATGCATGAAGCTTCCTTACACTCTCTGACAGATCAAATAATATCAATATTTGAACATGTTTGGACAGCTTGGACAGACGCTGCAGTAAAAACCTGCATGTCATTTAGTGTTCATTAACAAAGCAAATCCCCAATCCTGTGTGTAAGAGCCTCAGCAAAAAGCAGAATATATTAACATAAAGTCAAGTGCCATTTTTCAATTACAGTGTCCATATAGTCAACGTGGTAATGTAATAAAAATAAAGATACATTTAAGCTTGTTTGAGCAACAAAATCCTTCTTAAGTCAGGATTTGTGTTGCTTTAGATTCTGATGTATTGTGTTATTGATGCTGTCTGACTGACAGGAGCAAGCAGAGCAGCAGTGTGAGTGCACTAACACAGAGAAAGCTTTCATATATATCCTGGTATCTTTGTTATATTGAGAAAATATGACCTCGGTTGGAGCTCTGCAGCTGTAATCTTTAGTTATCGCAGGTCAAATCAGATCATTTTAGTTTTTGTAGAACCAGTTCTAGTTTATGGGACGTTTTCTACAGTTTATAATAAACTTTATGTTATGATGTCATATTTTGTTACAGCAGGCTCATTGTTTTCTTCACTGCTCAAGTATGAATTTCACATTAAATGTCTTTCATAACATAACTGAGCTCCAGTCATGAAGTTTGTGAGATGTTTGTAATCCAATCAGAAAGTCTCTGTTAGTATGAAAGTCATTGCTTTATCACGTGGGCAGCACGGTGGTTAGCACTGTTGCCGCACAGCAAGAAGGTCCTGAGTTCAATTCCACCATCAGGCCGGGGTCTTTCTGTGTGGAGTTTGCATGTTCTCCCCGTGTTTGCGTGGGTTCCCTCCGGGTACTCCGGCTTCCTCCCACCGTCCAAAGACATGCAGCTTGTGGGGATAGGTTAATTGGATAATCCAAATTGCCACTAGGTGTGAATGTGCGAGTGAATGACAGTGCGAATGGTTGTCTGTCCCTGTGTGTTGGCCCTGCGACAGACTGGCGACCTGTCCAGGGTGTACCCTGCCTCTCGCCCTATGACAGCTGGGATAGGCTCCAGCGCCCCCCACGACCCTGAAAAGGATAAGCGGAAGTGAATGGATGGATGGATGGATTGTTTTTGCTTTTCTTTCATTGTGGGTCTTTATCCCTCAGCAATAAAACACTGTTATTATCGTCTCCACCCGGGTGGGCAGCTGTGAGCAGGCAGTGTGGATACACAAGAGTGTGAACTTTGAACTTGACACTATAGGTGTGAAATATTGGACGCGTTTGAATCTGTGACCTTGATGTTGAGTTCAAGTTTTATGAAAATCTTGTGAAGGTGTTTGAAACTGATATGATTGGTGCATCTACTAAAAATCTCAGGTGAGTTCAACTTCCTGTAACCTTGATCTCAAGGTCAGAGGTCGGAGGTCAACTTTTCTGAAAATCTAGTTAATGCAAAAACTAAAATCTCTGATGAATCTTTGAATCTTGGTGACTTCAACCTCAAGGTCAGAACTCAGCTTTTCTAAAAATCATCTGAATGCGAAGCAGCAATAACACAGTAATACCAGAGGAGGGGTTCGTGTCCATCACTTTCATTTTGGCTAGTTTCAGGCCAGGGGTGTCAAACTCAAACACACAGTGGGCCAAAATTCAAAACTGGAACAAAGTCGCGGGCTAACGTTAATATTTATTGAAATATATTTATTCCTCCAGATATGAGAATGAATCTTTTCTTATGGACTCAAACAGGTTTTGCTGAAAAACTGAATATGGAACAAGCAAAGCTTAATACTAAACAATATATATATTAGCTGTATAATACCAGTAGGCCAGCTCTGATAGTAATTTGGTGGCTTCACGGGCCAAATGTAATTAGGCTGCGGGCCAAATTTGGCCCACGGGCCAGAGTTTGACACCTATGATTTAGGCTAAATGAAACTACTGTGTTGGACATGCAGCGCAGTTCTCTGCTGCTGTATCTGAGGTCTGTGTTTTAAATACAAGTGGTTATTTGAGTTGCTGTTGTCCTTCTGTCAGCTTGAAGCAGTCTGTCCACTCTCCTCTGATCTCTGGCAGAGGACTGCTGCTCACTGGATCCACAACCACCTCTCGGTCCAGAGGTGTTTGTGGAAAATCCTTGAAGAGCAGCAATTTCTGAAAAATGCAAACCAGCCCATCTGACACAAGCAACGTTCAAAGTCATTTAAATCACTTTTCTTCCCCTTTCTGATGCTCTGTTTGAACTTTAGTAAGTCAGCTTTACCACGTGTGCTCGCCTGAATCACTGCTAAATGTATTTGGAAGCTTCTGGTTGAGCATTTTGGCCATTTCAGATATAACTGGTACAGGGGGATCACACACACACACACAGGTGAGGTGAACAATGGGATCATTTTCTGACACACACGTACAGTTCGGCTTGTTCTGGCAGAGGCTCCCTGCTAATAAAGTAAAACAGGTTTCAGTCCCTGCTGCATTAGCTGCACTCTTCAGATCCCGGTCCTATTTTATAAACAGTTTGATGAAGAAGAATATGAAGCAGCAGCTGGTTGTGTGTGGGAGAAGTTTGATTTCAGGCTATGTGCCAAAGAGCTCTTTAATATGCGCAACAGTTAGATAATAATGATTTTAGCATTTAAACTAAATCATTATTCTTTCCTAATCCTACCTTTTTAAAAATGGGCTTTTTTCCCACTTCTAGCCAAATAGAAACGAATAAATAGAAAAAAAAATAAAACCCGTGTTTCCACATCTTATATAAACCTCAGTGCTGAAAGTCCAGTGTAGGTACCGTAAATCTGTCTTTACATAAATGCTCACACTCATACCTCTGTTGCTCTGATAGGACTTGTCTTTAAAAATAATAAATTGGCTTTTGTTTGGATCACTTGTGTCAGTAAAATTTGCCACTTGCTCCGTAGCTTCTTGTCACAGTGGCTCCAGGGGCCTCAAGTCTCTGCTAGTCTGGTTTCCTGTTGATACCAGGTGAAAGCTGTGAATTTGCAGTGTTGGTGAAAAGATACAAACAGAAGCACAAAGTGCACAGGAGGGATTTTTGCACACATCACAGTAGAAACTCGTTTCTGCATTAAAACAATATTTGTTTTGAAAAGAAAAAGCCTTTCTACCCACATGACTGAAGCCACACAGTAGAAACAGACGTAAATGTCTCCAAATAGCAGTCAGAAATCATTTCACAAGCACTCGAGGTGACAGACAGATCTCATCAGCAGATCTCATGTTTAAAAAGCTGTGCTTCTACTTTTATTTGCTTGTCATAAACTAAAGCTCTTAGAGCTGATTTTTCAGAGCTGTTCAGATATTGTGGCAACAGATGATGGGAACTGCACGAGGAGCAACGGCTTCATTCTGTCCCGGCCTGCTGGGGTTCACGCGTTTGTAAAGAAGAAGAGGAGCTTGGCTGCATTGCATGAAAATGAGGCAGATGTCAGGACTGGAGCAGCAGAGCTAAAAGCCTGTGGTTGCACTGGTTTCATCCCAAAAGTCAACCCGTGAGCTTCTCTGCACCCCGCTGCTCTGCTTTGGACCAGCTCACAGATTTACAGAGTCGAGCTCAAACTGCCACCATGTGTTTCTAATCCTGTTTTTATTTCTTTGTCAAACTTCATATTCAGTATAACACTTCATTTGATACAGAATGAGCCGACTGACAACAACAAAGCAAGAGAATAATTCTAATTAATAAAGTCTTTGATACGATAGCTTCATTATTTCTTGCCTCTGATCTTTTACCATTTTCTATTTGTTAGATGGGTGAGTAGATTTATTGAGTTGGCTGTCACTACTTTGGAAGATGCTTTGCTTCATGCAAATCTGTAACAAAATGAAGATAATAACTGAAGAAGTATTTAGGACTAGAAAATATTGTAATTCAAGTGTAAACTCTGGCCTGTGTCTGCAGGTCATGTCAGGTATATACAGTGTTGGGGAGTAACGGAGTACATGTACCGCCGTTACGTATTTAAAATACAAAATATGAGTAACTGTATTCCGTTACAGTTACCGTTTAAAAAGGTGGTATTTAGAATACAGTTACTTTGTTGAAATAAATGGATTACACGGCGGTACTTCCCTGTTTCATATTGTGGCGGGTCAGGACTGTTTGGGTTTTGTTTGACAGCTACGTTCTGTTGTTCCAGGCAGCGTTACGGTTGCCATGGTTACAGGGTGACACTCTCTCTCTGCGTGTTTCCTGGGTGAGAGAGCGCCTGTTGTTGTTGTTGTGCTAAGCTAACAGGCAGAATGCTACAGGTATAGCTCTAAAGAATGTAGCATCATGGGCAGTGTAGTCCGTGCTGCAGGGAGAATGGACTGCCATACACGTTATGTGTCTGTGAGCGAGGGAGGGAGAAAAAGGAAAAGTACGAGCTGTCATCGAGCAAAAACGGGAGCTGGAAGCATGTAAATATAATAATAACCACTGCAGCCAAGAAGAGAGCCTGACGAGCCCAGCTGTAAGTAAGCTATTAAGACTCGACTGTACACCGTGTTCGTGTTTTCCTCTGAAACAATAAGTTCTGTTGGAGCAGCCTTTCAACGCCTCTCTCTGTCTCTGCTAGCAAAGTTGACCCAGACAACAAAGTAAAGCTAGTTTTCGGCTACGAGCCGACACGAACCCACCGTATTAGCCAGAGGTCCCTTTACTACGGTTCGGAGCCGCGGACCTTCAGTAACAGTAATAAATCACAGCAATAGTACATTCATGTAGTTGTAAACAGCATGATAATATATTAAGTAATCCAGAGTATTCAGAATACGTTACTCTCATTGAGTAACGTAACGGAATACGTTACAGAATACATTTTGGGGCATGTAATCTGTAATCTGTAATGGAATACATTTTAAAAGTAACCTTCCCAACACTGGGTATATAGTATATTTTATAAAGTGTGGAAAAAAGTCCAATGTTTTAGGAAAAGAGCAAGATTACCACAAGGTTCAAATCCTGAGTGAAGCCACACTTTAGCATCGACTCCTCTGCAGGGAGGTGATTAAAACAGAAAAAGCTGCAGGAGAAAAAGCAGAACTGAGGAGCAGCTAAAGTTTCAGGGCAAATACAGATGATGTTCTGTGTACATGGGTTCAGACAGCTGAACTCTGCAACCAGCAGCTGTGGAAAATAACCCACTGCAGTCGGCACAGCTCACCTGACACAAGCGCTATGTATGAATGCAGCTAATAAACATGCACATGTTGTAACAGTCATTGTGGTTTTACACACAAACATAAGTTTAATCTACAAAGCAGTGATCGGATTTCTTTCCTCCCTTCTATGAGAAAATGCAGCTGATCTTATATCCTGTTAAATTTCAGGCTCTGCTGTGTGGCTGCATTCAGTAGACGCACTTCTGATGATCTGCAGCTCAGGTCTGGATGACTATAGATGGATTTACATAGGAGGACATGCACCCATCTGCCTGGCAACATAATACTGGCCCAGTGCAGATCAGGAAAGGACAGAAACAAGCTGAATAATAATGAAGTGTTAGATTGGCAATGTTGAGCAGCTCTGTGTACCTGGCATCAGCGGGTGACTGTCCTGACGGAGAGCAGGAATAATGTAGATGGAGGATGTAAACTTGTTTTTCTGACTCGGTCTGTCTCTGCTTTCTGACAGCTCTTCCCAAGATGCCCACTTCCCTCACCGTGACAGAAACCACAGCTACCAGTGTCACCCTGACCTGGGACTCCGGCAACCCAGAGCCTGTGTCCTACTATGTTATTCAGTATCGTGCCAAATTGTCTGAGAACGGTTTCCAGGAAGTAGACGGTGTCGCCACGACCCGCTACAGCATCGGCGGCCTCAGCCCCTTCTCTGAGTACGAGTTTCGTGTCATGGCTGTGAACAACGTCGGCCGGGGTCCTCCCAGCAGCATCGTGGACACCCGTACAAGTGAGCAAGCACCCTCATCGCCACCTCTTCATGTCCAGGCGCGCATGCTGAGCTCCAGCACCATGCTGGTCCAGTGGGAACCTCCCGAAGAGCCCAACGGCCAAATCCGGGGCTATCGGGTCTACTACAGCTCAGATCACGACGCCCCGCTCAGCGCCTGGCAGAAGCACAACACAGATGACAGCCATTTCACCACCATCTCAGGCCTGGCAACAGACATCACCTACAGCCTGAGGGTGCTGGGCTTCACCTCAGTGGGAGACGGGCCTCCGTCTGACACTCTGCAGATCAAAACCAGGCAGGGAGGTGAGAACATGCTCACTGCATCACTGCAGAGCAATGTATCATAAGCAGCGTGCGCCTGGCTCAGATTGTTGGTGAAAGAGTTATTCAGTTACTGTGCACGTGTTAGCAAACGCTGCCTGTTGTTGCAGAAGTTACAACTCGAGCAGTTACGTCCTCTTAAACCAGGGGTGGGGAACTCCAGGCCTCGAGGGCCGGTGTCCTGCAGGTTTTAGATCTCACCTTGGGTCAACACACCTGAATCACATGATTAGTTGTTACCAGGCCTCTGGAGAACTGCATGAGCTAATTTAGCCATTTAAATCAGCTGTGTTGGTTCAAGGACACATCTAAAACCTGCAGGGACACCGGCCCTCGAGGCCTGGAGTTGCCCCCCCCCCGTCTTAAACACTTCTTCACATTAATAATCAGCACTTGTCTTAAACAACATTTGTGTTCCATAATGTGCTGTTTGGTAAAATCATATTTCAGGTCTCAGTTCATGAAGCATCTTGTGACTGAGATGTATATAGAAAAAAATATCACACCCATTTTCACTCATCAGGCTTTTATTTTGAAAATCAGGTTGGGATATTCTCCAGAGTTGTACTTCCTCACATGTAGCACACAGCAGGAAATGCTCCGCTTCAGCTCCATTTGTGGTGCTTGGACTGTTTCACCCTGGACAGAGGGAGACAGAGGCAGCGCACTCGCCGCCCACTCGCTCATTAGCAGTGAGTGGACTGAGCTAGCGTGTTAGCTGCGCCGTTCCCACGTCGGCACAGTGACGTTGTAGTCGAGAGCTAGAAGATTAAAGAGCAGCTGAGTTAGGCTGCACGTGTCTGTGCAGAGAGTCGTGGGTTATATTGCTAACTGTCAGTTTTTAATGTTTGTTTATGTTAAAGTTTTGTTCTGAAAACAGTTGGACTGAAACGCTGCTGTGACTTTGGACTCCAGCATCACAGGGTGATACTAGCTATGAATGAAGGATACAGTAGTGCACTCTTTTTGTTATAACCAGTAACAGAGAAAGTCTGGCTTTGAGGTCATCTTGGTTCTATTGAAAAATCTCTTCTGATTTTTAGGATTAAAAAATACAAAATCACATTTGCATTATATTTATTTCTATAAGAAGAGATGTCAGCGTCAGGCAGCCTAAACGTTTGTACAAGCCCGCACTACGAGCAGGGTGAAGTCAGCCCAGCCCGGAGCTTGTGGTAAATGTGGGTATAAACCTCACTGCTACAGCACAACTGCGCAGGATTCGCATCATTTCCTTTGCTGAGGCTTAGAACAGCCTTATGTTCAAGGACAGGCTGGTGTTTTCGTCACAGCATCTTTTACAGCGAGCTTTGCCTGACAGGACCAAACATGGCGCCATACCTGGGCTGCAAATGAAAAGACTTCAGGACTCTCACAGGCTGACACAAAATATTTCAACCTACTTTTTTCATTGTCTAGAATTTTAACTTCTTTGAGTTTAACTCTATTGTTAGACTACACGATACTATGTAGCATGGTGATATTTTGTTTGCTAATAATGTATGGATACAGGGACAGCAGAAATCGATACTTTGTTACAAAAAGGTTTTTGTGCTCTGACTTCAGAGCATGTTGATCCTTTTTCTGAGCAAGAATCCTGACATTCCTTCACTGTCCAAATGTGTTTAACTTGTTTTTGGCAGCAATAAACATGACAGTTTACTTATTTTAATTTAAGACATGTTTTATTTTAATTAAGTTTAAAACTTTTTTATTTAATGTAAAATTATATTTTGTTTTAATTTACTTTCAAATTCTTCAGTTGCTGAAGGGGCTGCATAGTTTTCATAAACTGCATAGTTCAGAATAGCTATAATTGTACCAGATGGTTGATTCAGTTAAGTTGGACTAGACTGTAATACAAACCGTTCAGTTTGTCAACAATCAAACTGAAATGAGAGAAAGACTGAGTGTGAGACTTTGATATTAGAGAAAATGAATATTGATAAAGTTTACCTTTATGTACAGAATCTGAATATCGCAAAATATTTTTAAAAATTGCAATAATATCGTATCGTGGGATGTATGGTGATTCCCACCTCTAATTGTTACAGGGTTTGGAAAATGCTTATTAAACCTCTCTGCACCTCTTACTTCTGAGAATTTACTGGTTCATGGCAGGTGTTGGTTTTCTATACTTTGTTGGCATAATTTCACCCAGAAATGATGACTTTTTGTTCATGTATGAAAGCGTTGAGTTGTTGGCACATCTATTCACACATGATGTGAATAGATGTGCCAACAGGATTTTATCTACCTGTCTGTTCAAAACAACAAATGTGGATTTTCCTGGCAGGTCCTCGCCCAGCTTTACTTTACTCCTCTGCTTTGTGTTTCCATCTTAACACATCTCTTTGTTTCCTCCTGCAGTTCCAGCTCAGCCGTCTGACTTTGACGGTGAGGCTGAGCTGGACTCACGCATCATGCTGTCATGGCTTTGGCCTGTCCAGGAACCCATCATTAGCTTTGAACTGGTGTACTGGGAAGCCAGCAATCCCACAGACAAGGTAAATACCACCTTAAAAATCTTTTCTTTCCACTGAGATGCTGCTTGTAAAATCTTTATTGGCTGTGAGCTGTGCTGTGCTTCAGGCTGCGTATTTGCAGTAATGTCTTTTTAGTAAGTTCAAAGTGTCGGCACTTTATTCAGGTTTGATAAATGTCATCACATCACGAACACTTCTTGCTGTGATTTATCCACGAGGAGATCTGGGTGATGCCACAGTCTCCATTAGAGCTGCGTGTCGTCACTGATTTCTACAATCGATTCGATTCTGATTCACAAGGTCCCGAATCGATTTGATCCCCGATTCGATTCGATTCGATTTTAATCTGGGAAATTTTGCATCAGTCAGAAATATTATAATTCAGATCATGCATCAGTACATTTCCATATTTTATATCTATAAAAAGAAAGCTGACACTTGCGAGACTTTATCAAAGCTGTAGCATCACAGCAGAGGCCTCTGTGTCAAAGTAACTGAGGATAAAACACAGAAACACATGAAGGTGATTTTCCTGGTCTGGGATTTATGAAAATATTCTGCAGTAGATCAAAAACATAAAAACCATCAATCAACACGTGAACATGACCTGATGCTGCTGAAGGGAAGCAAAGTTACAGAGGTTTGATTAGAGACACAAATAAGCGTTTTGTAATTTTGCATCATTTTAAAAAGTTTAAATTTGTTCAGTGTTGAACGGCAGAAATGAGGCTTTGTTTTCAGATGTAAGTAAAAGGAAAAAACAGCAGCTGACAGGCTGCAAACAACAGTAGAGTTGTGCGTAACAAGCAAGCGAATAATGCAGAAAACAGATTTTTAAGAAACTGTTCAGTACAGAGAGAGCTGTGCATGAAGTGTGATTTTATCCTGGTGGAAGCAAAACACCAAAGCTACGAGTGAGTCCATGACGATGTTTATGTGAAGCTAGTTTGGATCTTCTGTTGCTGCTGGTTCGGTCAATATTGTTTGGAGAGAGATAAACTAACAGCTTCAGAATCAGTGAAAAAACGACGTGAACACAAAGCTCGACTCGCCGAAACATCAGAGTCAGCGAGCTGTCGGCTTTCAGCCCCGACCGCGTCCGTGGCGTCGGTGAGAAAGTCACATCTCACTGATCCTGATGCGTCGGCAGGTCCGAGCTTTGTGTTTACGTCTCTGTGCAGAAGCCGTGTCCCTGCTCTCTTTTTTATCTGTTTGGTGGTTGTTGAAGTTTTGTGAGGTTTAACCTGAGATTCTGGCGTTTAATAAAGGGTTTTAATGAATCGATATCACGTTATCCAAGCCAGAATCGATTTTAATCGATAAATCGATAATCAAAGCCCAGCCCTAACTCCATATTTTTGAAGCTACTGGAGTTGGAGGGTTTGCTGTAATTTTGATGTATGACAAAGAGCTTGGATGAGCTGATGGCTGCTGTGCATCAAGAACTACACTGGAAAGAAATCATTGCAGTTTCAGATTTTCTGGCTGTGTCTGTGGTGTGATGCACTCCTTCAGTAGTTGTGTGTGTTTCCCGCACACACAGGCTTAAAACACACAGGTTCATATGACGAGCCCTAAACAACACCAGCGTTTAAATAAGCCAACCACCAAACAAGAACAGCTTCCTGTTGCCTAACATCTCTGCATTAAGTAACTGAGGAAGATTTAAGCCACACGAGAAACCAGTCATGGCAGTGATAAAAACTTGGTTACATATTGCATCGAATCATAAACCTTATTGCTCGTGCAATATTGTTTTTCAAACGTGTGCGTGTGAAGAGAGAGAAGCTGAGACAAACTGAAACCGTGAGAGCAGAGCTGTGGGCGAGTGTGGAGAGGTGACGGCTTCGCTTGGCCGCTGTACAAGGCAAGCCTGCTGAGAAGCTCCACTTCTCTTTGCTGCACCGGCTCGTGAATGTTACGAGGAGCTTGGCAGGAAGGCTGCTCAGCCTCCTCGAGAAGCTCCAGGCTTTGTCTGCAGACTCCATTATGACCAATCAGGCCCTGGCTTCAGTTTCGCCCTCGTGATCTGGTGCTCTTTCGTCTCTTCACAGCACCGCGTCACCTTCGATGCAGCGGGCTCCTATGCAGTCGATGGTCTGAAGCCAGACACGCTGTACGTCTTCTCCCTGGCAGCCCGATCGGAGATGGGCTTGGGCGTCTTCACTCAGCCTGTTGAATGCAGGACAGCTCAGTCCAGTAAGTATAACAGCACGCAGTCACGTTCACAGGTGTGGCTCCAGTTATGTAGTCCAGGTGAGAACGACTGAATCAGTCATCTGTGACTTAAAACTGACTAAATACACCAAAAACATGTGGAGGTAAGTGGAGCTTCATTCAGTGCAGCCCAACTAAGAGATCCAGCTCCCTGAGAGCTTTTTTCTTTCTCTTATTCTGTTTACTGAGTGTGTCTGTGTCTGATTTGAACACCTGTAACATACCTGAGGTAAACCGATGGCATAAACAATGAATAACCGTGTGTCAGTTTAGAGCGATCCTCCTACTCGACGTGTAAAAGCCCCTCGGTGTTTCATTCAGGCCTGTCTGTCAGCAGCAAACAGTCTCTGTCACAGTTGCTTTTTATTCCCACAGCGTGTCAAATGTTGTAACTTTGCTTCACATACGTGATTTATTCTGTTTCTGTGATTTAAAACGCGCCACATTAAGTCTGTGTTTTATTTTTTGCTCAACTATGCATTTACAGCATAAAAATGATAAATACTCATTTATATGAGAAGCTGGAGTTTTAGTGCCGTCTGGTGTTATTGTTCTCTAAAGAGCTCAGCTTTTACCCAGATCTCCATGCCGATGGTTCCCACCTGAGTCGGGGAGCAGAACCTCGTGTTCTGAACTATTCAAACACAACAGGACCAGCAGCAGCGCAGCTCACAGAACTGTGCAACTGCAAATGTCATTTTTCAAGCAAAATGTAATCAAAGCTGTAGCATTAATTATATGTTGAATTTTTCCACCTGCCCGTCGCGCTTCATTTTCCCGAACATTCAACTCGATTATAAAATCAAAGGCAGCAACCACAGAAAACGTCGCCTCTTTGTGACACAATCCACACACGACGCCGTTCGTATGCTCGGTATTTATAGATGCATATTCTGCTTTCTGCAGCGGAACAATCAGCGGGCGTTGCACGTTTTGACAAATAGTCCAATAAAGTCACTGAGTCGATACACGCGGCACATTATGATGTAAGGCCGAGCAAACACAAACAGACGTGTGCAGAGACAGCTTTCATCACAACTGTCATGTTCCTTTCAGATGATTGTTTGTCATGTGAAATGTGGCCGAGCATGTGGATGTGCAGGACTTCGATCACTGCTCCGTCACGAACACCGTCGAACGCCGTTAATTCACAACTACGACGTGTTATCTTAGCGTCACATCTCCGGCACGCCGGCCGATGAGGAGCTGAAGCTGCAGTATTTATGACAGGAGTGCGAGCCCTCGCTCAGCTACTTGTTTTACCTGCCAGGGCTGAAATCTTTCAGCTGTCACACTGCAAACAAATGTTGTAAACTATTCTCTTTGATTAGCAGTCGCTCTCATCGCCGCTCTGACTGCCAAACACAACGCGTCAGAGAACTTGCAAACAAGTCTGAGGACTCTGACCACTGCTGCCTCCTCCCTGCAACTTCTCATCTCGCTGCCACTCTCATGTCTGTTTACTTACAGCATATCAGGCTCTTGTCAGATACATATTGTACTGAAACTGCAAGGTTACTACAGGAAAGAAAAACCATCTAATAACTGTCCTGTGCTTTTCCCAGCAGCGTCTCACGGCAGAAACAATCATTTTTTTGTTTAGATCAGGGGTGTCGAACTCCAGGCCTCGAGGGCTGGTGTCCTGCAGGTTTTAGATGTGTCCTTGATCCAACACAGCTCATTTAAATGGCTAAATTACCTCCTCAACATGTCCTGAGGTTCTCCAGAGGCCTGATAATGAACTGATCACTTGATTCAGGTGTGTTGACCCAGGGTGAGATCTAAAACCTGCAGGACACCGGCTCGTGAGGCCTGGAGTTCGACACCCCTGGTTTAGATGAATGTATGTTTCCACGCGCAGATTGTTTGTATTTTTGCAGACTTTTGTTTAAATGCACCATTTTTTCTACAATAATTAACCTACCAAGCATCGTGCATTTATTGAAGTTCAGAAAAGTGTTTTCACCGGTGAGTTTGTTGAACTTTAAATGTGATATAATGTAAATGTAATTCAAATGCAAACAGGAAGCTGAAATTCAAGCAACACCTCCTTCTACCCCGTTTGCTTTCAGTGTGACTCAGTGATCTGGTGCAGCCGCAGTTAGCTGTTAATAATTCTTCTTTATTCATTTTACCTCTTCTGTTATGCTCCTTTGGAAATAGCTTAATGTATGACAGACAGGGAGGGTGGAGGGAAAAAGGGGGTGTTAATCATTACAAAAATAAGAATAAGAATATACATATGACTGGTTATACTTAAAACACAACAGGACCCTGACACAGGAAGCCCTGAGAGGAGGGTAAGAAGGTAAAGCTGGTGAAAATGACCATAAAAGGGACATAAAAGGAGATTGTGTCAGGATGTGACTCCAGAGCGTTTTCATTACAGGTTAAATGGATTACATGTGCGCATGAATGTCATTGTTCCTGGCTTTATTCTAAAGCGTAGTGAAAGTCCATCTTTGACCACTTGCAGAGACTAAAACAGATGCAGTCTTAAATATTTTTACCCTGGCTTGAGATCACTTTTCAGTTTTAGATGTTCAAAACAGAAAAGATTAAATCGATGCGATGTAATCTTTCAGACCTCACAATAGCGTCTCTGTTTTTGTGTTTTCTTTTTTCTTACGGCTCTTTTTCTGCCCAAATCTTGATTCCCTTTCTCTCAGAGCCACCCACCTCTGCTTGAAGACTATTTTTCATATTCGTGTTTCTGTTTGGGACTTTAATCTCCCACACATGGATCTCTGCCTTTTGATTCATTGCACCCCTGCAGTGATACATCCAAAACTTCTCGTATGCATGAAGTTTCCTTTCAACCAGCGAGCACCTTTCCTGCAGCAGGAGAACGAAGAGGCTTCCAGCGCCGTTCAAACAGGAACTGAGCGCATCCGCTCGGCTGGGGCCGCCACGGCACAGGCGAGCGTGATAACTGCCACCCGTGTTATCTCTTCCACCTGCTCCACATTCATCTCAGTGGCTGCTTCTGTTGTTGTGTTGTTGTATTCTGCTCTTGTGGGTCATTGTGCATACATGCATTCATCTGTAGTGTGTCTGTTTTATCTTTCAGTTGGTGAAACTTCACACTGTGTGCGTGTGTGTGTGCGTGTGCGTGTGTGTGTGTGTGTGCGTGCGTGTGTGTGCCTGTGTGTGTGTGCCTGTGTGTGTGTGCGTGTGTGTGTGTGTGTTGCAGTATGTTTCTGCCCTCTGGACTGTGAAGGTTATTTGTACTTGTTATTTTCAGGACATGAAATCACAGAAATATTTCCTGACAAATAACTTTTCATCTTAAAATCATCTTCATTTACATGTGATTGCTGATTGGTTTTCTCTATGGTTTGTGGAAAATGCAGTGCAAATATTACCAAACTGTAAACTAACTTTTATATTCAGTCATCTTGTTAAAGATGAATTCAGGACTATTACTGTCATCGAAATATTTAGTGATTCTTACATTTGATTATTATAGTTTCATTTCTGATCCAGAAAGGAGGGCAAGTTTGCAACTAATGCAAGAAGTGATATAATTAAACATGTAAGACAAAACTGAGTTTTATCAGCTTTTGTCACCAAGCTTAAACAGGAAGCTGCTTTGGTTACAGGTGCCGTGTAAAGCTCTGCCCCAAAGTCTTGATCCAACGTTTGTTTCTTTATGTTTGGACTTTCTCGTTAGCAATAGTTCACTAGACTTTCTGAAATTCTTTAGAAGAATAGAATAGAATAGAATAGAATAGAATAATCCTTTAATTGTCCCACAAGAGGAAATTTGGTTGTAACAGCAGCCAAAAAGACAAATATACAAACAAACAGGACACAGGACACGGAACAGAAACATACAGAATTTTTCTTACATATTTACATTAAGGACAATGGTTACTATAAACAGAGAGTACTGTACAGTTATTAAATTAAATAAAAATAATTACAGGTAAGAGGCAAACCAGGTTGTAGTGCGGAAGCACTTTAAAGGTTTTCTTTGGTGCTTTAGTCGCTTCTTTTTGGTCCATTTCCTGTACCGAGGTTCGACCCAGTGTTGTCTACACATACAGACAAAAGTACAACTTTGCAAAGAACCAAGTTTAAATTGTATCTTTATTGTTTCTTTATTTGAAAATAGAAAAAAATCACATAGTTTGACCGGCATGAAATAGTATCTTTGCACCAATAAGGTGATTCCCAAGAGCTATCAGCCCAAAGCTTATCCTTATCTCAGCGTGGTGAATCCTTCAACACTAACTTGTGGCTGATCTCATGCAGCGATGGATCCAAATAAATTTATCAACATGTACAACGAAGACCAGGAGAGAAATATGACGATGAGTGTTTAACTGTAAAGCAGGGAGGAGGCTCTGTCATAAGAGATCAAATGAGACTTCATTGATCACATTTGTACGTTACCTCGGCTCAGGCACAGAAACAGAAGAAAAAGACCAAAAATTGCCCATTTTCTGACAAAATCTAAGGAAATGACACGTGGCTCAAGACTTTTCTGTCAGAGTGGAACTACTGCAGGAAACACCTGCGGTGTAGTTCACACACTGACATGCCCCTCGAGTGCTAGATAACAGATAACACAAACTTTCACTCACCCAAACTGGGACACAGAATTATAACATTTGTCCGATTTCTGCTCTAAAATGCTGGAAAGAGGCACCGACACTACAAACATGCTTGAGGGGTCCAGTGGCACCAATTAGCCCAGGTGACGCATAGCAAGCAGAGCCTGTGGCAGCGCAGCTATCAACCACAGCTTTCTGAACAGGCGAGTCCCAAAAGAATCACCCTGCACGTCGTTTTTTGGAGGGGCGGGGCTTCTTTGCACTTTAGGTGGTTTGATTTGTCAGCCTGGCTTCATGGTTTCGTTATACCCCTCCAGACAAATGTGATTTAAAATAATCACATATTTACAAAGATGTACACTGAACATAGAGCAGGAGACTGTTTCCACAAACCATAATGACAACAACATTGATAGGATGATTAATCTGCCAGTTTAATATTTACTGTAACACAGTCCAGAGAGACAGCTGCTTCATCATCCATCATCCACCCTACCTGACCATTACCCTCCCTCCTCCCCTTCCTTCAGCCCCATCAGCCCCACCCCAGGAAGTACATTTGCTCAGCCTCAGTTCCACCAGCGTCGAGGTGAGTTGGGTGGCCCCGCCCACAGACAGCCAGCACGGTGAGATCGTTGGCTACTCCCTGGCCTACCAAGCACTCACGGGAGAGGACCAGAAACGCCACCAGGTGTCAGGGATCGGTCCTGATATCACCAGCTACATTTTGGAGGACCTGGAGAAGTGGACGGAGTATTTGGTGTGGGTGAGGGCTCACACAGATGTTGGGCCAGGTCCAGAGAGCTCTGCAGCTCAAGTCAGAACCAAGGAAGATGGTATGTTGATGGTTTCATGGGAAACATTCAAACTAACTGTCCAATTCTTTTTGTATTCATTTCCTGCTGCTGCAGTTTAGTCTTACAAACACTCACCAAAATGTGCATAAGCTCAGTGTGTGTGCACGGCTCAAACACAGAATACTGCACCAGGTCTGCAGACGCGTGGAGGGTTTGGAGTCAATGAATCAAAATCAATCTGCAAAACATCAGATTGATGGACTGGATGAAGAGTCCGGTGTAGGATTTGTAATCTTGTTGATTCCACTAATACGCACTGCTACCCTGCACATGCCAACAGTTGGTGCCTGCATGAAGCTGTGCAGTCTGTGGTGCATCATGTAGTCTTCATATACGGCTCTTCAGCTCTGCTTTTGACATTAATCCAAAAGTAGTGTTATGGTTCTTTAGACATCACCTCAGGGAACAGGAAGTCAAACATTTCAGCCAACTTAGTCCAAGCCTATTTAAACATTGAGTTTTCACTGTCTCAGGTTTCAGTGTGTAATGTTGGATTAGTTATATATTCACTCAAGAAAGAAACAATCTTTAAGCCTGAGTCCCTGTTTGCTAAAGAAAGCTGTCCAACCTGTAGGCACAGATTGGAAACCCCATGAAAAACCTTCTGCAGCGACAGGACAGATATACACACGGCTCTTTTGTCTAAGATGAACCTGGAGTCACTCAGTGTTTAATCTGTTGGGTCAAAGACTTTTGATTGACACCTGAAAAAAACTGCAAAACTAAACCTTGTGCTCTTTGTAGGAGAATAAATTTAGCTTCCTTATTTGTACTACTGGTGCAAGTAAGCTCTAATAAATGCAGCAGACAAGACGTGCGACAGAAATCACAACCGTGTAGTCGTGTTTATATCAGGTGGTTTCTGCAGCAAATGTCAACAGTCTCTGTAAAACACCATCACTTGTGTTTTTATAACAGATATGGCGGCGACCCTTTTTTTTTTTTTTCCAGTACAATTTCTTATATCATGAATCAAACGCATGATTAGTTTGAGGTTTTTGGGAGATTGCTGAGCTCAGTCGGCAGTCTGTACAGAGCAGACCTGCAGTAGGTACATGCACAGAAAATAAAGCTGAGGTACAGAGGAGTGGGAGTGGGCCTTTTTGCTTATGGTCTGTAGATGAGATGATACAGGACCCAGAAAAGTTTTACAGTAGTTATGTCTGCGTGACACAGTAGGTCACACCTGAGTATTCAGCACGCAATTCTGCACCATGATAGACGTAATCATCAAGACAGAAGCTTCTTATTTCACTACATTTTGTGAGTCTGTTTTGTGAGACTTTTGCTGCCACTAAGCTCCTGCCTGTCGTGCCCTGCCAGGCTGCGTGTCCCTTTTCCCAGCGTGATGACATGGTGTGCTGCACTGCAGGGCCAAGGTGTCTGGAGAGTTGCCTGAGTGGCGACACAGCATGCTCTTTCCCTGTTGTTAGTCACATGGCAGGACTGAAGCACAAGCTAAATAGACACTATGACTCAGTCCAGAGGGATATTCATCCGTTTGCTATTACCTTCACTGCTGAAGATGAGTCCAAATGCAGCACAGCCCAGTGCTCACATCTCTAAGACACACGGCATTACAACAAATCCTTACAAGAGGATTCTCTTCTTTTTTGTGCAGGCACAATTGGCCGTATCATGACCAATGAGAGCAAAGAGTAATGGACTCTTTTCTGGAACCACTCAAGGAAATCAAAGCATCAAAGTTTAAGTCCTGTGCAATATCACCGAGGCTCAGAAAGTATAGCAGCACAGCGGCCTCTCCTCTGTTAAAGCTCGCAGTTCTGAGCCAGCTCAGGTCTTGTACTGCCTAAGAATGACCTCCAGCTCTGCCTTTACCACTATTAGATTTAGTTTTTATTTTATATATATACACACACATATACATATATATATACATACATACTAGGGGTGCAACGACAAAATTCACAGTTCGATATTTTTTCGATACAAAAAAATGTTCATGCTTTTTTAATTTGTCATTTATTAAAATTATAAATATATATTTTACCTCAAAAGTACAGTTTTTAAATTTAATGTTGCTGAAACAACAAAGTAATAAATAATAAATCTATCTGATGGAGAAATCCCTCATCTTTGGAAAAGAGAGTTTATTACAGAGAAACGTCTCTTTCCAAAATAAAAGCTCTACTATACGCTTCTTCTGGGCTATATTCTCAGCAGCATATTAAACATATCAGGTCCCCATAAGGAGAATCATGTGCTAACGGCTGTCTAAATGACTCGGGTAAAGTTTGTAGCATGCGTGCTTGTTGTTTTTGTCTGCTTCCACTTGTCTTTGCACGAGGATGATGTCGGAGTAAATGTGCAGTCATATTCGTTGTGTTCCCACTAGTGCTGTCAGCGTTAATCTGAAATGACGTTAACGCCACAACACGGCAAATCTCCGTTAACGAGCTACCGCGGATCGCCCCGTGCGTGGGGCTGGATGGCTAACACGTTAACGAGCTAACTGCGCTAACGCACTAGTTCCCACAAATGTAATTGAGCATTGCTGGCACATCCAACATACTGTTTTACTTTAGTCCATGACGCGCTTACCTTCAGGGTCATACGTCACATGAAAACCAAAATAGTTCCAAACGCCAGATCTGAATGAGGGTGGGGGAGGTTCAATTTGCCATGTTGCAAGGAGCTTAGCTTCTGTCTCGCTAGCTTGCGCTGCGCTCAGTGGATCTGCGCTCGACAGTGCAGCCTAGGCGGAGTAGTCGAACGCAGATCCACTGAGCGCTCAACACAGACAGCATCGTCAGAAGAGAAGTTGATAAAATAAATTAAAAATTTTATATTGTTCATACATATGCGTACCGAACCGAAAGCACTGTATCGAACGGTTCAATATCGATACGAGTATCATTGCACCCCTAATACATACATATATATATGTATATGTGTGTATAGAAAGCGACAGTACTGATTGGTGAGTGATGATAATTTGCGCACCAATTCCTCTGACATCGTCTTATCAATCGTTAGCTTACTATGCAAACATGACAAGTGAAATCTCCTGCAGCTTAAACATGTGAGAGGTTGATCGCGCAGAGAATCGCTGAGCGTTATGTGAGTGCGTGTGTAAAAGCAGCAGGATATATATTTTAGTTCTGCTGAGCCAAATAAGACAGGTCAGGGTGAAGACGTGACAGCCAAAGAAAAGCTTACCACAAAACGGAAAAGTTATGACAAATCAGACTATAAGGCAAAAAGAAAGTGCAGCTTTATGGTTTCATGGACAAAAGAATTTCTGTGGCTGCAATATGACGAGCTAAATAACCAGGGCTGCACATAAGTGGTCCGCAGGTGCGCATTCGCTGTCAAAATAAAAACCCGCACAAGATAAGAAGTTGCAACGCGTGTTTGCGTACATAAGATTTTAAGGAAGAGGACAGACATTTGTTTAGAACTCTTAAAGATGTCAAAGAAGCTCCTTTAAGCAATTACTTTGGTGTTCCTCCACCTCCAAAGAAATGTCAGAAGGAGTCCGAACCACAAAAGAAGCGCGTATTCTCGGAAAAGTGGTTGCAGGAGGTGAGCTGGCTTCAAACAAATGATGAACGCACAGAGATGTGGTGCAGAATGTGCCGTGAAAATTTAATAAATGACAAATTAATAAAAAGGCATGAACATTTTTTTTGTATCGAAAAAATATCGAACCATGACACCAAAGTATCGAACCGAACCGAACCGTGAATTTTGTTGTATCGTTGCACCCCTAGTGTGTATGTGTATGTATGTATGTATGAAAATAAAGTTTATGCCACTGAAATATTTAAACGTTTCTAAAATGACATAAAAACTCTGCAGTTAATCCTCCTTTTAATCGGTTTTACTGAACCTGACGATGATCCTGAAACTAACCGCTGTTCTTTCAAACCTGCCCAACAGTTTTCAGTTACCTGATTTAAACAGAATATTTTAGTACTTGCCAAAAGCCAACAGTGACCTTATGACCAGTGTTTTTGTTTGTTTGTTTTCCTGGATGGCTTTTCTTTATGGGTGAAACCTCAAAGAGACAAATCTAAATAGTGTTAGAAGCACAGTTTCCTCCCTCACACCACTAACCCTCTCCATCTGCTGCCCTTCTCTCTCTCCTGGCGTCTCTCATCACTCTTTATTTCTGAACACCCACTGAATTTGAATCTCACACTCTTTTCATCTCTTTCCATCTCTCTGCACCCCGTTTGACTTTGAGCTTTCATTGCATTTCTCCAGCATCTGTCCATTCTCCACACAAAGCGTACGCTTTCTCCAGCTCACATCCGCATCAGCCCGAGTAACAAAAACATTCTCGTTTAGCTCCCTGACACAGTCTCAGCGTACGCTGAACTTTCCTGGCTTACTGTAATTTCCTTTAATAATCTGCAATAAAGGAAACACTCAAATTTAAAGAGAATAACAATTTTTCTTCTTAGATATTATAATTATTCTGATATGAGCACCGAGGAGCCGCAGCAGAGTTTTCTCAGACAGGCTTTGGATCTCTTTTACAGACTTCATTAGACTGTGATTGGGACACTGCTCACTGGGACACGTCAAAGTTATGCTCGGCTTCCCTGATGCCCCGAAACAAAGGACCTGTTCTGTGAGCTTATTCTCCTGCTTGTGTTGCTTTTAATAGGACACAAATCAGAAATAAATGAGCCATTGCTCAGTCTAACACACAAAGACTGCAGTTGTGTCGACTCATGGCGTCATTAATGTGACGCAGTTATAGTAAAAGTGTGATAGGACTCCAACAAAACCCACCGTACATCAGAACTGCTCAAACAGACCTTTGGATTTAGAGATTGTGTATAAATGTTGCATGAATTTAAGAGTCTGTGTTCATTTATTAATGGAAGTTTATTTTGGATCTCTCCTAAACAGAAATCTATTTTGTTTTTGAGTAATCTTAAAGTGTTTGTTTTATTTTGTTTTGTTTTTTAATCACAGTCGTGTTGATTTTGCTTTGGTTGAAGGCCCAAAGCTCTTTGGTTTGTACGACGCTTAGCGAACACAGAACAAATCATCCAGTGAAAGCAAAGCTCGACAGTAACCACGGACACCTGCATGTGGTCTGTCCCGCCGCTGCGCCTCTAATGCGTCCGATAGTTTAAGAGCACGACTGATCCTGGTGCACATTTCTGGTGCCAACAGGACGTCACAGCTGCGACTGATGCCTGGGATGAAAATGTGCTGATTAGCTAACAGCCATTATCATTTTCCCCTTTCTCCTGCAGGAAATGCAACATAACTGTCGCAGCTTTTGCTTTCATGTCCGCTGTTCTCTGCAGGTCCTGAAAAACATTTCTGCTCTGCTTAAACTCTGCTTAGTTTATCTTTAGGTACTTTAGAGGTCGTTGGTCTCGTGTAGCTGTTTCACTTCACCCGTTGTATTACGGTGGCTATCAAGGAGAACAGTGGGACACTGTAACGCTGCAGAGATCCTTAAAGATAAGTCAGGGCCTTGATTAGCCACCGTGGAGCACAATTTAAATTTCATGTTGAGGTGAGAGGGCAACGTTTCAAGGAGCAGATCTGGCTGCTTGTTTTTCCTCCTCTCACAACGCTCCATGCTGACAAATGCACAACAAATCAAATGTTTTGTTCTAAGATTGCTACGTGCTCACCTTGTTATACTCCATGATTATCCATCAGAAACTCCCACCACGAGACAAAACAGCATTTATGTGAATGAGAACTTTAAAGTTTTGATGATTATTTTTAAAATTACAGAAATAAGAACAGTTTGTTTGTTTGTGACCAAACTAGACGAAAGTAAACTTTCCAACAACATCTGTTTGAAGGATAAAGTTTCAGTGTTCAGCTCTTGTGCTGAAGTTTCAATTGAAAATATTAAAATATTATCACATTGAGTTGCAACTGAATTTGAAATGTGTGACTGTGAGAAGCAGGTGGAGCTAAAGGCATCTTCACTGATAGATTACTCACATACGGGATCTTTTATGAGCTCAAAGAGAAAGCCGTGACGTTAACAACATGTAATATTTACACGCGCAGCTCGCTTCTAAAGATGTGAGTGAATGCTAACAAACTGCACACAGAGGTCGTTCAGGTTGTGGATGTGTTTAATCTGATGTGTGCAGAAGGAAGCGAGCACACAGAGTGGACCCAGTGAGAGTGATGCAGAGCAGACAATTAGTGGCTGCAGTAGCTTTGACAGCTGCTGCAGAGAAGCCCAGCAGCCACAGACACAAGATCCGGCTTCACGCTGTCAGTCAGGATGGTCCTACAAGTTTAAAACCAGCAGGAAGTGTGTGAGTCTCACAGTCTGCAGTGAGCATCTACATGTTATAGTGGGAATTAAAGATAAGTAAACCCGTGTCCACACTCACGGCACATTTAGCTTGAGTGAAATCATCAAAACTCCAGCAGACAAAGAGGCCTTTGTAAAGTGTAAGCCAGGCAAGCAGGAGGGCGTATCCAGACAGGACGTGGAGCGATAAAATCCATCTGGAGAATGGCGTGTCCTGATTTATTGTCGGAAAATCTCCTCCAGGCCAAGGAAACCCAACGTTCGTCCTCTCCAGGTTGGTTTTTCACTTCTGTCGGCTTGTTGACGTTGATTCGACACTAACGGCTTTTTGCCTTCTTACAACCATTTTGTTCATTAGCCAAAAACGAGATGCAAGAAAACTCTAAATGGACTGGTTCTTATAAAGCGCTTTTCTACTCTTCTGAGCACTCAAAGCTTTACACAACTTGTGCATTCACACATTCACACAAGCACATTGTTCCTGGTGCTTTTCTAAGTAACATTCACACACACTCATACTGCGATGGATGCATCAGAGAGCCAATTGGGGTTAATACCTTGCCCAAGGATATTTGCATGCAGACTGGGGGAAGCCAGGAATCGAACCACCAACCTTCCGATCAGTAGATGACCTGCTGCACCACCTGAGCCACCCGAAAGCAGAGTACATGCAAGTAGGGAAGATGTGCAGCAAATGTCACATGTAGGATTCGAACCTGTGCCACTAGAGCAGCTGCTCTTCCCATTGAGCCAAAGCAGCTCTGGTTGGTTTAGTAGAAGCTATCAAAGTAAATGTGGTTACCACAGAATGAATAACAGCTGCTCTTACGTTTTCAGGCCTCAGCGAAATAAAGACCAAATAGAAAAGAAATCTATTCAGTTATTTCTGTTTGGTCAGATTATCATCAGATTATCATCAGGCATGCGTTAGAAAACAAATTACCTGTAGCAGCTACGTGCACTTCCTCCCATGACCACAGGCGGTTGTTTCCACTAACAGTGACGTTTCAGTCAGAAATCCGTTCTTGCTTTTCAGCTGACGTTGGCTTTATTTTAATCCGTGGCAGCAGATGGACTCAGAGCTGTGTTCAGTCTGCTGTACGATGCTGTTGTCTGTTACATGCTCATTTTGTTCTTCTTCTTCATTGGATTTGCTTTTGCAGTTAACACTGTGGTTTATTGACGTTTCTCCTCCAAAGCGTGAGGCTTGATTCTGGAAGGTCTGATTTTATAAAAGGTTAAACGATTCTAATTAGTCTAAAGTGCAAAGTGCTGACACCGAGCTGCAGAGCTTTTCTCTGCCTGCTGTGCCGGGTTGATACTTTAATACTTCTGCTTGCTGCTTTAACACTTTTCTCTCCCTGTTCTTCAGTATTTTCCTTTTCTGTTCTCTGTCTGAATTCCATTAATATTTGCAGAGCCTCATCTCCTCACTTTTATTGAAGTTAGATTTGTATTCATTTACACTTCCTGTGAAGCTGACCAAGCATTCCAGAGGAATCTTCTTAAGCCCATTTTGATATGCAGCAAAGTAGAAAGTGTGTGCTCTAAACCCAGCTCCCAGCATCCTCTTGGGGCTCCATGTGACAAGCTTTGATGTGGATAACCTGCAAAGATAGCCAGTGACCTTCACGTATCCTTGCAGCCTCTCCGGGCTGGTAGCTACCTCGTCAGGTCAAACTTTGAAGTGGTCCAACTGATGAAGAGAAATGACCGTGGATAGGCCTTACCACGCCTTTGTCTGCATCTACATCTGCTGCTGGACATGTGGACACCATTTAAAATAAACATAACCGCATGCAACAGCAGTTATTGCAATTATATCTAAATGAGGCAGAGATTAAACTCTTCACAGAGAAAAAGGAAACGTTTGCCAGAACAAAGCAGACGGCACAATAAAGACATGTTCTCCATGTTCTCCTGTCCCTCAGCATCACAGTCGAGTGGTTTGATGCACCAGTTTCTACAGAGTTGGCTGTTGGCTCAGGAGTAGCAGCAGCAGAAGGCGGTCTGAAGATTAAACACATCGGTTTGGGTTTAGACCTCATTCACGACGACTAGGGATGGGTATCGTTTAGGTTTTATCCGATACCGGTGCCAAACCGGTACTTTTGAAATGGTGCCGGTGCTTAAACGGTGCTCAAACCGGAGCTTAAAGAATGGAGAACACAAACTTTGTCCAAAAACCTCTCATGTTCAGCTGTTTTTTTGTAAAAAGATAACAATGTTAGCCTTTTCTGCAGCTATGGGGCATATATGGTATCACTCTTGGCTGGAAGCAGCTTAAACAATGGAAAAAACACAAACTTTGTCCAAAAACCTCTCATGTTTAACTGTTTTCCACTTTTTCTTTGGTCATTTTAGCCTTTTTGTCCAGGGTGAAGGGAGTATCTGCCATCAAACAAGAAGACAGCCGCATGTAGCTATGCTGGTGTTTGCTAGTTCACCTTACATGCATTAATGTAATAACGTGGTTAGCCTACTCAACGTAAATTACACACGAACAACATGAAGCTACTCACGCAGAGAAGAACGGCTGCTGCTGCATCATCATCCTCATCATTTCTGCTACACTGGCAGGGCTAGGGGCCAGGACTCTCGTCTTCGGGTTTTTGGGGGGTGTTGCTAACTCCGGGTCGATAACAGGCACCACACCCGCAGTAGATGTGCTCGGTGTGAGGTCTCGCAGCAAGCTATCAAATACGGCGCATTTCTCGGCTTTTAAAAAAACGCTATGCGTCGCCAGGTGTTTCATCAGATTTGAGGTGTTACCTCCTTTGACAGTATCACAGTATCAGCTTAAAGCACTTGTTGCAGGCTGCTGAGTTTGCATCTTTTGCTGTGAAGTACAGCCAGACTTTGACCGCTTCGCCTTGGGCATTTTTAATCTGTAGCTCTGCTCTAAAAGAACGTACGTACCTGGACCCGCCTACTATCCTCGGAAACGTAAAATGATTGGCTAGAATTCAAGGTGTATGACAGCTCAGGAAAATAAAGCACCGAAATGTGCGCTGCTTTTCGGTCTGGTTACTACCGTTTGATGGCACCGGACACCGGTACCCATCCCTACTGACGACCTCTGGCTGCTAGTGAAACGTGTACCTCAACCAGTTGCTGCTGGTTCAAAGCTGCACTGAAAACCTTCGTGTGGTTTCTCTGGTTGCTTGTAGATCTGTGCAGTATTGGACAAAGGAAGTGGAGAGTGTCAAAGTAAAAGTTGTGATTTTGAAGGGAAACAGCCTCTATTCCTATTCTGTGTCACACGTTTCAGTGTCACTGCTCCTCTGTGAGTAGTTGATGAATGTTTGCAGACATGCAAACCACAGGTGATGACAGAAGCAAGCAGGTAATCATAGAAAACATTTTCGGTGCTACGTGTAGTTTCTTATACCTCTTTAAAGTGTCACCTAGCGACTCCCAGCGAATCTTAATCGACTGGTCTGACTGGTGTTTGCCAGGAGATCACTGACCAGTCTCTCGGCCTGTGTGACGAGAGAGCGAAACACTAAAAGCTTACAAAAACACTAGAAAATAGTCTGTTGGGGTTTTCACTCTAAAAACGAATTGGTTCGTTTTATGAAAATATGGTGTTGTGTGTTAAAATGCACCAGCAGTAAACACAGCAGTGAAACTGAAACAAAAATGATGTTGGAGTGACAGCATCACATCCCTCTGCCAAAGCCTCACCAAACCACCAGAGCATTCGCCAAAAACGACTCATGAATCATAAAAATTTCTAACAAAAAGGAAAATAAAAGGAAACAAATTTCTCACTTATTCTTCTTCCCATCATGAAGCAGTGCCAACAAGTGAATCACATGAAGGCACAAAGAAACAGCAACAAGCTTTTCAGTGAATAATATTCACACTGACAATTACCACAGTGAGAAAAACAGACACTGTGACACTTATCAGGTGTATTGAACACACAACACGTCTGTTTGTACTTGTTGAAGGTGAAATCCTGCTTCGCAAATCTTTCAGCCTCCAAACGTTACTGTGGAAACAGTAAAGAGTACAAAGTAAGGCAGATATTCAGCTTCTGAGGAGCAGATGCTAACAGTCTCATGAAGACGTGGGTTAATAGTAGCCTACCTATTGAGACGCACAAAACCAAACATTCCACTTTCTAAATGTAATTTGTGTTCTCTCGTTTGTTTCAGTGCCTGGAGCTCCTCCCAGGAAGGTGGAGGTGGAGGCCCTGAACTCTACTGCCCTCAGGGTGAGCTGGAAGCCCCCGCTGTCCGTGAAGCAGCACGGGCAGATCAGAGGATACCAGCTGGTTTACTCCAGGCTAGAGAACGGGGAGCCCCACGGCCAGCCGGTCATCCTGGATGTTAACCTCCCCGAAGCCCAGGTATTCTCACACGCTGTCATTCAGGTCGATGTAGCTGGTGAGACGATGAGAGCTGCAGACGGGAGTTTGGTTCAGATCCCCGAAGTTTGTTTGACACAAGTTATTGTTGTAAGGCAGGAAACTTGACATGCTTCTCTTTATTTTTGGTTTTTGATTTTGTATAAAAAAGTCTTTAAACTGTTGACTGAAGCAAAACACCCATCAGTACCAGGAGGTCGTTTTTCACGTGCTCTACCTTTGCACAACCAACCGGCTAATAGACACGAGGCGCGCGTTTCAGAGTCTGTAATCATCAGAAGCAATTAAGCTGTGAGACTAATATGTATGTGCATGTAAATGTGTTAATAATGTTTTAAATGTTTCCCCGTTATTACTAAAAAACATCTCCCTCTGCTGGTTCTTCAGATTACTGCAACTTACTGCATCCATGTCGATTGACTATGTGCACGTTAGCATATGCTACTTCCGGTGCGGAAACTCCTGTGGGGAGCTTTGTTTCCGGTGTCCTATTCGCGCCCTGTTTACGGTCCAAAACAAGTTAAGCAAATGAATGAATCAAGCGTTGATTTACATTTCTGTAGATGTCTCGGGCATTTACCCAATATATCTGTAAATGATGTTCATCGACTCGTCAATATTTTCCCCCGCGCCTCAGAGCAAAAGAGAAAATGGATTCAAATGTTATATTTCTCAGCGGTCCCTCGTTTATCGCGGGTGTTATGTTCTAAAAATAACCAGTGATGGGTGAAATCAAGGAGCCAATTTTATTTTTTGACGGTGCAAAACGTTTCGTGGACATCGTGGACATACAGCACTGCACTTCAGAGTCTCACTGCCAGCGATCAGGACGCAGGACGCAATGTGACGTAAAAAAAAAAAAGCATGCAAACTTGCACTAAAAAATCTGCGAAACAGCGAGGTGAAAGGTGAACCGCGTTATAGCGAGGGACCGCTGTCATTTTTAAGGTAAGTCACAACATACCCTTCGTACATACTAATGTATAGAAACCGTTACCAGCAATCGTTCATTGTTTGTGTGGCTTTTTTCACGGTTTGTTAACGTGCTGTGTAGGTGTGTACTTGACGAGCTGATATCACATAACGGGGAAACATCTGGTTTGACTTCTTCACCTGTAGTGTGAATGCTGAACATTTGCCTGTTTAAATCATGAGACCAGTCACAGAGATACTTCTGAATGTGGACGATGTGTCTTCTGCTGCAGTTCTGCTTGTGTTGAGTGATGTAAACAACTGATCGATCTAAACTCTTTAAACGTCAAAATTGATCATTAGATTTTTTTATGACACAACAGTGGTGAGTGTTCCCACCTTCTGCTCTTTGTAACTTAACGCCATCTTTCCGTTTTCGAGTTTTGGACATGATTTTGGAGTATATCTTCGCAGTAGCGATTGACCTCAAAGTAAAGCTACCAGAAATGTACAACCCCACATCCGGTCTCAAACCAGGAAGTTAGCATTTTCACATGCATGGGGTCAATTTCACGCTTTGCAGAGGCAGAGAAATGGACACGGTGGACCAGCGTGTTGCACGTTTTGCCCTCTCATGGCCATTAGACAGAAAACATGTTTAAGTCATTTCTTTAGTGGCTGAACTTTTAAAAAGCTGGAAACTAAGTAAATCTTTTATATACAGTTTTTGCAGAACTGCAATTTCTTGAAACAAAAAAAAAAAACAGCAGAAGAATTTAATGAAATATAGGAGCTATTATTAGAAAAGACTGTGTTTAAAAAAGAAATAAATACTGAAAACTTTTTAATACAATCCAAATGATTTTGAAAGATTTTTAATCATAAATGTTGATTAAAAATGTTTATGAAACAGGAGGTTTATAAACGTAATTCGTGCAAATTATTATTTTAATCTTCTCCTTGAAAAGAAAAAAGATAAACAGGTTACAGCTGTGTGTGGTCTGCAGCCTGTGATGAACAAGCATCAGATCCCAACATTGGAGCATTTCTAAAATAAGAAGTGCATCCAGCACCTCCCTTTGTTTTATTAGAATAATTGGATTCAACGTTTCTTTGTTCAGTTTATTTTTATTCCCGTCTCCAGTGGAAAAAAATAACCCCAAATATTAATAATTATTTGGCATCTGACATATTAGATCATCTGTAGAACCAAACATGTGCGTCTTCATATTTTTAATTAGTGTAATATTAAGGAATTTACTTTTCTCTAACCAGAAGCCTCGGTGATAATGATGATGATGATGATGAGGAGGAGGCATTGCAGCTGCAGAAAGTCTTTGTTGTGGTGACACTACATGACTTTGTGCTCAGCGAGCTCGACTTTACATAAAGACTGAAATTTATTTACCTTGAAAACACTTTTTCCAAAACATGAAGACAAATTTTTGTCTCTTTACATCATTTGTACTTAAATAACTTGAACATGAGCGAATTGCTTGTGTGCACGTGCGTCTCAAATGAAGGCATGAACCCACATAAGAAGAAAAAGATAAGAGCAACACCTCCAAAACATGCATCACAGAATATCCAAGAAAGCCGACTGCATGACATCACTGCACCAAAGACTGAGAGCAGGTCACAGGTGGATGTGTAGAAGCTCTGAGGAGCTGCTGCTCAGCTCGCCTTGTTTTGTTCTCCTGCAGGAGCGTCTCACCTGGTTTCCTTTATACGCAGCATTCCTGTCTTATCTGTGTAAGACAGGAGGCCTGATAAAGGGCCCGCATCTCACAGCCCATCTCCAACCACACACACACACACACACACACACACACACACACACACACACACACACACACACACACTTCTCTTTAAGGAACTGTCTTCAAGCCTCATCTGTGATAAGTTTAGTCTCTCCCCCCGGCATCAGTGATGCTGATGAGAATCAACACACGGTGTGTGGAGGGACCCTCCGCACTACACACACACACACACACACACACACACACACACACACACAAACACACACACACACACACACACACACACACAAACACACACACACACACACACACACACACACACACACAAACACACACACAAACACACACACACACACACACACACACACACACACACACACACAAACACACACACACACACACACACACACACACACACACAAACACACACACACACACACACACACACACACACACACACACACACACAGTCGGGGGCATAACTCGCTGCGACTCTTCATTTGGACTTTTGCCATTTCTTGTTGTTTTTTACCAACTTTCTAAGAAGTCTATTGTGTTGCATCATAACAACAGTTCAAGCTGTTCTGAGTGAAGTACAGATACAGAGGCTTATTTCAAGTTTGGTTTAAATATAATAAATGATATAAACCTTAATAACCTTTTAACAACCAGGTTTCCAGCAAACATGTCTATGCTGGATAACCGCGAGCACTCGCTGACCATTTCTCCTTCTTTGTGTCAAGAGAAAGTTTGTGTATAAGACTTGTTTTATATTTGACCAAAATGAAATTTTAAAAGCTCTCAATCAAGAGAAGAGTGAAAAACAACGACGTGTCGTTACTATGAACACAAAGACATTTTCTTACAGTTCAGAGTTTGTAGCAGAAAGAGCAGCAGATACAAGTCTTTTTATTTGTTTAACAAAACAAAATAGTCGATACTTGTCTGTGTGCATGAAGACCTTCATTGCAAAAGTCTGATAAATGTTAATGCTTTGTTTCTACGATGCAATGCAGATGCACTGTAACATGAAAGTCTTACATCATTACATTGAAGCTGTATTGAAATGGTCCACTCAGCTGGACTGAGCCGTGTTGTAGTGTTGTTAGAAATCTCCCTCCACATATGAAGTGATTGTGTACACTAGATGACCAAACCATTGTGTGTCAATAAAGTGTATCTCCTCCACCCGCTGTGCTCATCTCAGCTGCAAAGTTAACACTGCTGTTATTTAACCAGTTGCTGTGCGTTTGTTATAACGTCAAATATTTCAATTTGACGTCCTGTTGCCCCGACTGTCACAGAGCACTACGGTATTCAAATGGATGAACGGACTTTGGGTATCACTGGGTCGTGTTTGTTTGGGGTCTGTGTGTGTCTGTGTGTGTCTGTGTGTGTCTGTGTGTGTGGGACTGACTGAAACAGACAGAGCTGGAAAGGTTGAGTAGTTTTGCAGAAAGCTGCCCTGCAGCATAAATCACTGCTCTGTGTGATTTCTGATAAACATCCACAGACGTGTTTCTCAGCCGCTGCATTCATTTAAATATGGCAATAACAACAACACATATTTTCAGATGACATCTCCTGGATGACTTTCGCTGTGGTGCAGTTGGTTGCTCACAGAAAGCTTCGGCGTGCATTTCTGATGTAGTCCACTGCCCAGCAGAGAGTTTATGACTGTATCGACATCACACTCTCTATGATGAATGGATTTCTTCTCTGTTGTGCTGCGAGTTACTTCAGCAGGCTGCGATTTCTGTGCCAGCAGAACCAGCTCCATCCCAGCTGCTTCAGTACAGCTGGATTTACAGCCCATGTGTCCTCGTCCTTGGACACCAGTCCTCAGTGCTGCTGACGAGGTGACACAGTCTGTTAACAGTTTACATCTGTGACTTCAGTAAGCAGAAACTAAACAGCAGTGCTTTTGAAAGTCTCCGAGCTCGGCTGTGAGTGCTGAGCTGTGTGTTGTCTCCAGCGAAGCAGCCTTAAATCCCTCAGTTGTTCCACTGAGGCTCGGCCTGCCAACACTCAGTACAGACGACTATTTTGTCACAAAAAAGACCTTACTGACAAAATAAGTTCAGTCATGCCAAATTATGGCAGCTTAGAGGCAGGACCAAAGCCTTAATTGGCTGCTCATTCCCCGTCCTGGCCCTCTGAAGCCTCTGCTGTTTGCTTTAGACTCAACTCCCTGCATCTCTGTTGCTGTTCTGCTGGCAGGCTCACGGCTTTTAAGATCTCAGTGAGGCGTATTTTTGGATGGCTGAAGAACGCTTGAAGGAGCTTCTTATCCCTCTCAGCACTGATGGCTGTGAAGCGTGAGCATCGGCTGATTTGATAAGACATGGCAACCTCTCTGTGGCTCATCTCTGCATGTTGTACTCAGAGAAAACAAACCCAGACTCAACCAAAGACAATGTTTTTGTTTTCACCATCTGCCTTCACGGTCACATGAAGCATCCAGTGTGTTTCACACAAGCGTTAGTGTGCCATCAAGCGACCCGTGTGAAATTAGACCATTTAAAACAATTTACATTAAGTCTAAATAGATGGCTGCGTTACCGAGTGACAGGCAGACAGTTGATTTCAGACATATTGATTAATTAAGTCTATTGTTTGATTTGTTCTAAGGATTCCTGAAACAATGCATAATATTGTTCCTCTTAAAGGCAGACAAAGCCCATGTCATGGGTTGGAGGTGAAGGTGCAAACACTTGGCAACAGCGGAAAGCAAGAACTCCTTTTTAACAGGAAGTGGAAGAACCAGACTCGGGGAGGGGCTTCTCTGCCTCGACCAGTTGGGGCTAATGGGAGGAAGACAGGACAACAAAGTGGAAGACAGCCAGAGACTAACAATAACTGATGATTGAATGCAGCGTGATGTGTGATCACATAGTGACTGAAAAAAGCTGATTTAAGAAGAAAACCAGTGGCCCAGGCCTTTCACAGTATTACTACAATTACCTGAGTATAGACCTTCATCTGCAGATGATCAGATCAAAATTAAGAAATGAAGCATAACAGACACAGAAGTGGAAAAAAGAAATCAAATTAAAACTATTGAGGAAAGTTAAAAATGGATTACACACATTAGTTTCCTCATCATCACAGACGTCTATACAACAGAGGACGGCCCCTCGGTGCCTGTGCAAACAAATGCAACTGTGTTTTTCAAACCAGGAACTCAGGTCAGTCTTTCATACTGTCAGTGTTCAAAACATAAATACAGGTCAATAAAAACAACCAGGGGACACGTTTTCTCAGTAAACATTAAGTTTAACCCTTTAAAGCCGGTCGGAGCGGCACGCTCCGTTTTGCGTAACTATTTTTAAATCCCTGTAGAACCGGAACCACGTGAGCTAGCGCAATAATTTTTTTTGCATATGAAACCGGAGGAGTTGTACTTACATCTTATGCCATCAGCTTGTCCTCGGTCACGGTTTCCTTCCACATACAGACATCAGCGCGAACGATCGCATGTCCGCCATTTCCTGCCCGAAACCGGAAATGACGTCATTTTCGCGGAAAGTTTTTTTACTTGTAGGCCTTAAGAGCCTATGCTGGTGTTTTTATAAGTCATGTTTGACTTTATGCTTTTCTGAATAGTTTCTGGGATGATTACAACTCAAATTGCACTGCTGGAAATAGTTTATTCTGATGCACATGCTGTTTTCTTTGCAAATTTGCATCATAGGATTGTTTTTCGTTTTTTCCTGCAGTATATAAAAATTGGTGTATCTCAAAAATAAAACTATGAAGACACTCAAAATAAATTTCCTGTTGTTGTAAACTATTTTTTGCGACTTTTTTGTATTTAAAGTTTTGAGGGATAAGCCTCTTAAACCTCTTAAATTTCCTCTTAAAAAGTGGAAATATATGTAAAAAACCAAAAACGATTTTCAATTTTTTTGTACTTTATTGCACTTTTTTGCAAGTTATGTAGTTACTATGGACTTAATGCAGACATATTATTATAATATGGGCTATAACAGTTGTATTGATGTATAGCAACTTGAAATGCTCCCAAAAATGGCTCCACAGCATGTAAAAATATAAAGTAAGCTCTGGCGGCCTTGGTTCTATGGCAGGTCTTAAAGGGTTAAACGTTAGTTACAATACCAATAAATCCCAATATTTGTATGCAGCTAATCAGATTTGTGCACTTCTGCAAACTCATTAGCACGCGAGGACGTGACGTCAGCATGTGCAGCTTTGCAGAGAACGTGGGAGGAGATGTTTCCAGAGTTCTTATCAGTCATCAGTTCACTTTCCCTCACTATCTCATCTGTCTTTGTCAGTCTATTGGTTGCCATCACTGCAAATTAGAAGGAGCGCTAAAGAAAGGCGAGAGGACAGTTTAGGTGATAATAATAAGATAAGATGGAAATTTAATGACCCCCTTGGGAAACTGGCAGAAAGAATGGAGCTATTTTTTCTTTAAAAGGCTGCGTTGGGTCCTTGTAGCCTGCTGTGAACAGCGTCCCACCTCCTCCAGCCTCCATTCAACAACTAAATGGCAACTTCATTTATCTGTCTGCACCGTGAGCTCCAACCAAACTCTGATGCATCGTCGCACTGACGGTTAGTCAGCGCGGTTTGATGAGACTGACAGGATCGGGCTTTGTGAAGTGACCCCAACTGAAACGTTGGCGTGGGAGTCTTTCTTCATCCCACAGTGTTGTGACAAACACTTTGTTCATTATAGCAAAAAGAGCACTTAAACATAGTCTTTTAATTGCAGTCTCCTTTGACCATGTTGACATGTTGAAGTGCATAGAGTGAAGTTTGATTTATAGTTCTGTGTGGAGTATCCACAGTGCTTTAATTAATGTGATTAGCAGCACCTGTGTTTACCATCATGTCAGAACGTCTGCTTTGAAAAAAGGTTTGAAACAAACGTGATTAATGGAGGTCTTACCTATCAGGACCCAAAGGATCCACTGCCAACATCCTGGTGTCAGACACCCGGGGACAGTTGACAGGACGCTATTATATTATTATCAGACACAACATTAAACCCTCCTGGGTTGTAGCCACAGTATTACTCGGGTGGTGTTAACGTTGTGGTTGGACAGTACCAGTCAAATATTGGCCTTATAGGCAAAAGGAACCAGAATTGCTTTTTAATCACATGTTTTAACTTCTAATGGCTGCATCAAACATCCTTCATGTTTCTTTAAACCTTTGAGTAAGATATGCATTTCCACAGCATTATTCTGTCAGGGCCAAACAAATTCCTCCAGTGGGAGAGCCAGCACACACTGCAGTGATCATCACATCTAACTTGGAAATACCTTTGGAAAAGCTTATCTGGGCGGCCTGCAATCAGTGTAACTGGTTTTCAGCAGACTGACAGGAACATCAGAGGATGAAGCTGACTCTTCTACCTTTCCAGATTGTGCTGCTGGCTAACAGTACCATAGTTAGCAAGCAATGACACTTTTATTTTTCTCCATTTTACAAGATGCAATGAAGCAGACAGCACGGGGAAAAGAATTTGACGGATCTTGGAAGACCTTTTGATTCCCTTACTTGTCTCTGCCCAGTAGAGCTAAAGGATTCCCAGTTTGAGCTGTTGAACTGTTGAACTGTTCGCTGACACCTGTCAAAATAACTGATCATCTAATAAACACACTGCACAGCTGCTCCCTTTAGGCGTGTTGTGAGAAATGTAACTTAATCATATACAAATGCAGCAGAGTATGATGAGGTTATATTTCCACAGGGATATTATGTAAAGCAATTTTTAATGTAATTTCTTTTTTTATTGCAGCAATCTTGTTCTATTAATCATTTCCATCAGAGTTCGATGATCATCACAGATGCACGTCACCTTTCTTTGCTTTTTTCCTTCTTTTCTTTTTTTTGATGGTAATGTTTAATTTTTATAGCAAATGTTATTTACAGTGAAATGAAATGTAAGTGGAATAAAATAACATCAGACAAGACTTTTAATAAACCACTGGATATCACACTTCACAGCCTCCTATCCAGTCGTTAAGTGATGACGTGACGAATCCTACTTCCGGGCCTAAAATAGTCTGCGTTTAATATGCTTTTGTGTTGTTAACATGTTTAATGTTTTGTATTTTCTTCTATTTAATCTCAAAAAGCTCCTAAAACAGTCAGTGATCACTGTTGACCTCCCTCGGCTTTTATTACCGCTAATCATTCATTTAAGCTCAGTTTTTAAAACCTTAGGATGTAACTACAGCCCAGCCCATGCAGCAGTATATGAATGACTAACCTCGTATTGTGGATGGATTATCTCAGTTGTTCTGGCTGAAGTTTGGTCCTTTTACAGCATCCTGCCATGCGATTGCATTTGTTCCTGACCACCGAGAACACTCACGTTAACTTTTATCGAGTGGAAAAAAAGTTAGCTTGTTGATATTATGCTAACATAGCTGTGTCGCTAGCGGTCACGTAGCACATCATTATATACGAGCTAGCCAAACTTCAGTAACCCTACAAACGTCACTGCTGTTTAGTTTTCTGTCTTCATTTATGTTGGAAGTGATAACAGAGCTGTACGTTTGAATTTGTTTCCAAAACCCCGCAGTCAGGACATGCTATATTGAATTTAGATAGAAGCTAGCGCGCTAACTTCCTGCTAACATGCTAATGTCATAACGTCAAGACGTCAGACTTAACGACCGGATAAGATGCCTCCTTATCTGTAAGTGTGATCATTTCACTCTGGTGTGAGGGCTGATGCAAACACATGAGAGCATTAAAGGCGTTGTGTGTTCAAGATATTAATATGGTTTTATATTATTACTGGGAAACAGTCTGACATACATTAATAATGTCAGTCAGTCTGTATATTAACACCCTCAGATTAAATGACTTTGATATGTTCGAAAATAGATGTGACTACAAACAACACGCCTCTGGTTCTGTTTACAGCACAGTGAATGTTTGCTTGTGAAAATGATTGAGATGATCCAACTTGTCAGATGGTTGAACAGCTTCAGAAGCTCTGCACTCACATTTCTGTCATCAGCTGTCTGACAGTTTCGGGGTTTGGCCCAGTTGTGGCCCACACCTGCTGCTTTCTGTTGGCTCTGTTTCACCTTGATTGATGATGTTGGCTCAAGGTGAGTCTGGCTTCTTCAGTCTGACTCCAGGGCCACATGATACGGGACGGATGTCAGCTGTGTTGTGACCCAGTTCATTTGGGTCTTTTCTGGCCCCAGAACACCTGTAACTGAGCCCAAAGTGCCAAAACTAGTAGGCGGGGCCCAGATGTGCCTGCTGTCAGGTGTGTTTGCAGGTGTGTTAGTGTTTTAGCCACTTGCTGTCTTTTTTTAGTAACAGCGTTCTTTGTGTATCTCCGGCTTTTTTTGCTTCCACTGTTTTATAGAGATTCTTTCTCGTCTCTGCTTTTTCGTGTAGATTAGTTTTACAGTTTGACATTATTTACTTACTTTTGAGGAGTGAACCGGTTCCTTGTGTTTTTATGTGTCACTAAAACGAATGATTTGTGGTTTGAGGGACACTTTTTTGCCTTTTGTGTCCTGAAACTATGTCCTCAACCTGACTATAACATAACAGGATGTGACAAAGCAAGCAGTAGTTCCACTTCTCTCACTTTCACCTGTCACATTTGCAGCTGAATACCATCCGGTAGAAGCTGTCCTCTGTATTATCGCTATATTTAAACCCAAGCAGGTCTCTCGCCTCTCTGTGACAGGCAACTATTCACGACACTGCAAGTGGGGCTGTGGCTGGAGCAGCTATAAAATCATTTGCCGTTGAGTGAGGATGGCCAGCATGCTGTGTATGTCTGCTGTAATACTCGGCTGCCTGCCTCTGTTTTGCTCAAGTACCTGACTGCAAGCCTGAATATCAGCGGTGAAGAGGCGTGCACAGATTATTGTGGACATGTAGAGATTAAGATACTCCCATTAAAACCCTCAAAGGAAGCAGGCACAAAATTTATGTTATAAAGACTAAAGAAGACTCGAAATGATACTCGGTGTATCTAGGTAGACTCATCACCACTGTCCTTCATTCAAACCTGTGTCTAAGGATTCTGATTATTTCAGAGAGGAGAAAGCGTCTCCACTCGTAGACCAGCAAGGCGCTTTAAAATATAGTATAGCTGTGAAACCAGCCATCATGAGTTCACTGACAGAGCCAGTGATATATCACAGCGTAGAATACAGTAATGCATCAGTTACTGTATGAAAAAATGAGAGCTACTCTATGCTGAGGCCACTTCGAGCTGCTTTATTTAATGGATGTTGCTGTGATTTAGAGCTCGGTTGCACTCTGGCCAGAGAATGGATGTAATTTTCACCCCATCGTTAACAGCTTACATTGTTTATGATATGGGCTTTTATTTATTTCTTCTAAGAAGCTGAGGAAGCGAAGCTCTTTGTCCTTTATTTTTGGGTACTCAGCAGGTTGTTCAGCACAGTGCCCAGTTCCTCTGAATCAAGTTGTTGAAGCAGACATTCACATGTGAAATGTCATTAATGTCCCAATGGCCTTTGTGAGCCAGCAATCTTTTTCCTCCACGTGTCTTTCTGTCCATGTGTAGCGTCTGTGCTGTCGGGGCAGCAGGCTAAACAGAGATGCACAACCCTCCTCATCACAGCACTATTTTTAGGGAGCATCAAGCTAACTCAGAGACATCATCTCTAGAGTCTCCCCAGTGGGACGTACCCAAACGGCTTGTGTAGGAGTCAGCTTTTTAATAAGGTTTAATTAAAATTTGTAGGTCAGTACCCATGGCTTTCACGAGGTAATCCAACAGTACATTCAGAAAAATAGCAAATTGTTTTCCATTCTGTGCATGAACTCAGTTTTTGAATCAAAAGGAAATCAGGATTTGTTTGTGACACTTTTTGGAGAATATCAAGAAAAAAAACCCACAAGTAATAATTTTGTTAAATCCTTCCTGCAGCTCTTTATTTTACACAGAGACTTTTGTTTTTCTCTCCTGGTCCTTCGATGTTCCAGCTTCTCTTTAGTGGTTGCTATGAGTTTTAAAGATGTGCAAAGCCAAACGATCAGAGGGTTGTTGGTGGGATGTTGCTCAAAGCTTTGTGTTCTACACTTGGATTCAGTTTGTTTGTTTGTTTCATTTTCATGTGACAATCAGACTTAAGCATTTACGTTGTTAGTGTAGGAACAGATTGTGATTAAAATGCAACCTTACAAATTCACTTTGTAAGGTTTAGGCACCAAAATGATTTATAACTCATGGTGAGGATTTAAACAGACCTTTTTACAGCAGCACCCACATTAGATGATACTTTATTAGGCAGGTGTAACACACGATGACTCCTGTTCTATCTAATGTACTATCTGTGGTTAGCTGACAATTAGAAACATTAGGAAAGCAGAAAACATACATATCTAAGATGTTAGTCAGTTAGTGACTTGGCTCTATTGTAGGAACAAGCAGCAGCAAGACTCCCACACAGCAAAGAGCAGCATGTGACAACAAGGCTACGTTCACTCTGCAGGTCTTGATGCTCAATTCCAATTTTTTGATCAAATCTGATTTTTCTGTCTGCTCGTTCACACTACAAATAAAATGTGACAGCAAACGCGCTCTAGTGTGAACGCTCAAAGCGGCCGCATGCGCAAAAGAAGACGTCACACACAACGCGCTCTGTTTAGACCCAGAGCAACAGTATTGTTTGACTGATGGCCTTAATATAAAGACTTTACGTTTCCCAATTTTTGCTTTAAGTTATAAAGTTATTTTATCTACATTTGGCCTAATAATGATCCTTATTGCTGTTTTAGAGGAGCGCTGCTTCAAAGGATAGTTGCAGATTTCTGTCAGAATCTGCAGATTATACAGAACAAATAAAATGTTCACGTTTCTCCAACGTTGTCTTTCCAATAGTTTCACTGGATGGACAGGAAGCGTTCGCGATGTCTTCTCCGGCGCTGATAATTGGCGTCTGTCTTGTGTCGGTGACGTAAAAGACGGATTTAATGCGACTTGACCATCAAACAGCAGCTTTCTGAAACATCAGATATGTATCAGATTCAGTACCACATATGAAAGTGACCCAGGTCGGATTTGAAAATATCGGATTTGTGCCGTTCACACTGTCATACCATGATTGGATATGGGTCGCATAGGGTCAAAAAAGTCGGATTTGATGCGCTTTCGCCTGCAGTGTGAACGTAGCCTAAGAGACGTCATGGAAACGAGGGGCTGGAGTGCAGGTGTGTTGCAAATCGACTTGCAGGTAAAACCTGAAACAGCTTAAATAGACTTAAACTGGATGTGTAGAAAGAAATCAGCAGAGCGGTCAGCTGATGTGGTCTGGATCTCAGATATTGCTCTGAGTTTATCCAAAAGCATAATAAAATGGAGAGAACAGGAGAAAACGCCAGAAGAAGATTGAAAACATAAATGAACTCACAGATGACCTCGAACCTCAAAACGAAGCAGCAGCTGCAACAAAACTTCTTGCACGTCTTGATTTAAAAAAAGAGGCGTGTCTTCTGTGACACAGGTGAGGTTCACAGTGAAATGGCTAAAAGATAGAGAAGGGACTTGTTTTTGTTCTGATCAATATATTAATGTCACCAAACTTTAAAAACACCTGTTTCCTTAGTAACAGTTTACTACAGACAGATAAACAGGGAAATATTAAAATACTTGAGCTATTATAATTTCAGGACCATGGACAGCGCGCAGCATTTACACTGTGATGTAACACATGACTGTTTGTAGTGGTGGACCTACACACATTCAGCTGCATGCACTTTGACAGTAAGTGGGCTTTAGGTCACAGATGCACCCACGCACAAATCCCCCCGAGGAAATCTGCAATTTCTTTTATTGATTAATTTGTCTCAAAACAAAGGTCGCTTAGAAAAACTGTGGTGATGTTAACACCACCAGAGTGTAGAAGGTTTTTAAGTTTAAACCTTTGTCAGTCAGGCACATTTGGTTTGTTTTATCCCTTGAAAGGGTGCAAGTTGTCTCAATGCAACGATGCTGGAGGCTTACAGTCCTACACTGAGCCTGTGTTCATTAGAGCAACCCTTTCTGTCAGACTGCCACTGTAGGCCTACGTCTAACCTATATTTACATGCTTGTCTGATTACAATCAAGAAGCTGCTACTATCCTGTTAATAAATTATTCTTAGCTTGGACTTAATTGCGAGGCTCAATGGGAAGATTGAGCCTGTCATAGTTAAATGAACTTCACTGTGTTTAGAAATCAACCATAAAACTAACCACACCTATCAGCACAACATGTGGGTTATATTCACATATTGTGTGTTTTGGTAAATCTGCCTGATGCCCAGTTGGTTGTCCAGCATCTGCTGGTCTGTCTGGAGCTTGAAGGATCTTATTGCTCCCTTTGGGATTGAAGGGATTTCCATCAAGTCCATGTTCTCAGTCTTTGTCCATATATGCTGTGTTCCACTTGCATCAGTATGTTCATCAGTTCCTCTGATTGACTCAAAGTCACAAGTTTTTATTGAAGAAACTTGTGTTCAGTTGTGAATATTCAATATAAGGATGTCAAATCTAAAGATTAAGCGAGTGGCCTGTTGGCCCGGCACTGGGTTAAGTTTGTTTTAGGTTCACAGGTAAGACATGCTGTATAGTGTGTCGAAAGCAAACTCTTTAAAAACAGTTGAAAGTTCAGATTTTTGCAGGTCAGCAATGTTATTGCTGATTGGTGATGTTTTCTTAAGGCTTAAGGATCGAATCGCACGACTGTGCACCTCTGTGTGCTCGGCTGTCAGCAGTGACGTTATTCTGCTTTTCATAAATGATTCATGAAGAAGAAAACACAGACAGACCACCCAAAAACAGAATGTGCAGGTGAAACGTAATCGAACTTTACATCAGCACCAAATCCTAATCTTGACTTTATCCTTTCTGTCTCCTCATCAGCGTCTCCATCTACACGTTTCCATCTCTGCTCTGAGCACAACCTCGGGGAAAAGCTATGACATCTAAAGTGTAGATGAGTAACTGTCTTTTTTTATGCCGCAGAATACTAAGCATGAGTAGATGCCAGCAATACAGGACATAAAATTATTTAAATCCTCTTTCTTCTCCCTGTTGTCTGTATCATAGCTTATGTTTATGGTGCCTGCGTTGTTCAGATGGAATAACAATGCGCTTTTACTGCTGATACAGTCGGTTCAGGCTGTGGATGTAGTGCTGCAGCTTTTTGAATTTTTTCCAGCACCATCTAGTTTCCATCCCCATGGTGTCGTTTAGCTGGTTCTTGTGCAGATTCATCAGTTATTGACCATGAAACACAATCCTGGCACAAAAAACACAAGCGGGAGATTTTTCTGTTTTCTGTTCCTTTCAATTCAACACAAAATGCTTCAACAATAATAATAATATTAGTAACAGTGTGAGTGAAGATGTGAGGCTCAGTTGATTTTAGCACATTTGTGGCTTTGAGACTTGTCAATGGCATAAAGTTGTTTTTTTTCATACACTTCGTCGCTTCAGTTTTTAATTTAGTGTTTTAGCTCTCAGCAATAAAAAGCTGACGGGGGTCCTGCTGGGCAGCGGGTGGCATAGAGGACACAGGAGTTTGATGTGTGTATCTACTCGGAGGCTGAGAGGTAGCACGGGCAGTATTTTCTTTTTTGTTGTTGTTTCTGTGATAAAATGAAGAACAGTCACAGCGATTCATAAGTTTTAAAATGTTCTATTGGAAAATAATAAAAAATGACCTGGGCTATGGTGCCACTGCCAAAACGTTTGTCCATCACTGCCAGTGTTGGGAAGGTTACTTTTAAAATGTATTCCATTACAGATTACAGATTACATGCCCCAAAATGTATTCTGTAACGTATTCCGTTACGTTACTCAATGAGAGTAACGTATTCTGAATACTTTGGATTACTTAATATATTATCATGCTGTTTACAACTACATGAATGTACTATTGCTGTGATTTATTACTGTTACTGAAGGTCCGCGGCTCCGAACCGTAGTAAAGGGACCTCTGACTAATATAATAATCAGCAATCCTGACCCGCCACAATATGAAACAGGGAAGTACCGTGTGTAATCCATTTATTTCAACAAAGTAACTGTAACGGAATACAGTTACTCATATTTTGTGTTTTAAATGCATAACGGCGGTACATGTATTCCGTTACTCCCCAACACTGATCACTGCACGCAAGCTTCAGACGTAAACATCCATGTTTTCATGTTTTAAAGACCTGATAGTTTCACAGAGCTCTTTGCTCTCAGACAGCAACGTTTCCAGATTTTTAGTCTGGTTGTGATGTAAAAACATTTATAGTAACTTTCTAAAAACTCCGGATAACTATTAAAATAGTCATTTGAAATAGACATTATAAATGAAAAAATCTGAAACGTCTGTGGTAACAAACACGAGAACAATCTGCGATTAACAAAATCACAAGTAATGGAAATATTCAGAGTTTTGAATGAACATTTAAGGGATCTTTAAGTAGGTTTTTGTTTGCAGCTGTTTCAAGAAGTCTTTCCTCTGAGTTTTATATAAACCTGCAGCAGAATCTACAGCTGTCTACTTGATCTGTTTACTAACGTGTGCATGGATGCATTCCCATAACTTTTTTATTAAAATGGTGAATAAAAATATCACCTGCCTCTAGATTTACAGATGTACATCATGCATAATGGCAGGTGATTTTGTTCTATGGGTGTGTCTGAATGAAGCTGTGAAGGATATTAAAATGGTTTTAAATGATCCATAACATTGATGAAGAACCATCAATGTTAAGTAAATGTTGGCTGAAAAAATCTTTGCATATCTTAGTTATTTTTCTGAACACGTCTATATCTGTAAAATCCAGGAAAAACCATAGAAACGGATTATTTCATTGATTTTATGTTTCTTTTTGGAAAAGCACCATAAATATTCATCTAGGCGACAAAGACAACAATGAATGAAATCAGGCACTTAATCGAGCAAACCTAGAGCCTCAGTGTGTGATTCGCATCCCCAGGTTGAGGAAACTGGGTTTATCTGGCAGGTGAGTCAGCGGCTCTGAATGTGCTGCCTGAGCGAATCGAGCTCTTTGCGAGCAAACACGAGTTTTCGTTATCGCCCTTCTTCTTAAATTGGAGCCCCTCATGAGCCTGGGCCAGACTCCCCTCACAGAGGAGAGCGCTCATTATTCACACATTACCTCCATTTCCACATGAAGTCTAAAGTGGCACCTGTTCCTCCTTCAGTCCCTGATCACTGCAGTGTTTTCATCAGTGGACTCATGAAGACTCAGCAGACTGTGTGAGTAGTCACAGTGTGTGTTGTGTGGACAGGGCGAGCGTGTTTTCTGTCACAGCATCCCATGATCTGTGTGGGTACTAACACAATTATTTTTCCACCTACCTCTCTTCAGTTAGCAGTCTAAAGAAGAAGAAGCCTGATGGCGCTCAGCAAAACCAAGTAGTAAGATAGACATGACGATTGTCTCAGTTATACCTGATGTAAGCAGGACATCGTAGATCTCTGCTCTTCAGTTTAGTTAATTAAAGTGTTTGAGTGATCGCAATACATTGTTATATAATGCCAATTCAAGGCTGTATATTTATTGCACAGACATCAGTATGTTGTAGAATTGCACAACAGATGCAGACAGCATTTTGCTAATTAGGCTAAAAGGTTTAATTCAACCCAACCTCGTACGGCCATGTTAGAGGAAATCTAAACCATATATAGTGTCAATGTAGTGAAACGTGCAGGGTTAGTGAAAGTGACTAACCCTGCAACGTGTGAATATTGAAGGGCAAGTTTATTTGTACAGCACAATTCAACAACAAGGTGATTCAAAGTGCTTTACAGAGACATTAGAAACAAAAACAAATAAAAAGCATGATTTAAAATTGATTAAAACAAGCAAACAAACAAACAAAACAGTATATAAAATCAAAACAGATAAAATCAGTAGTTAAAATATAAGTTTTGAAATTTAAGCTTAAAAGTGTGGATTTGGTGCTTTATTCAAATGCAGCTGAGAACAGGTGAGTCTTCAACCTGGATTTAAATAAACTGAGTGTTTCAGCTGATCTGAGGCTTTCTGGGAGTTTGTTCCAGATATAAGGAGCATAAAAGCTGAATGCAGCTTCTCCATGTCTGGTTCTGAAAAAACAAACAAATTCAAATTTCTTATCCACAAGAGGGCAAACCAATTTAACAGTCTGAGAACTGCTTTTGTTCATAATTTAAAACAAACGATCACAAATGTGTAACGATTTAAAATTTGAGACTATTTTCAAATCTCAATTTAATTTAATAAGTTGGCAGCTTTTCAGAGACCAGGCTGGCAGACGGTGGCGTGAACCTTCACAGCCTTTACAGATGTGTTGGTGCAAACCTGTGGCAGCTGCTCACAGTGTGTGTTTGTGCGTGCACGTACATGTTTGGTGTGCGTGTCTTTTTGGTGTGTTTCTTGAAGCCTCCCAGTCTTCGCAGAAATGCAGTTGTAAATACTCTGTTGACTTTATTCTGCAAGTAAAGTCGAGCTCGTGGTTTCACTGCTGGTTTTCTGAGCCAGCAAAGAAACCTCTGTTTAGCTGACACGCTGTTACTGAACACACAATATTTTAGACTCTGCAGCAGTAATTGTCAAACAAGTGCTCAGTGTCTCCTGTTGCCTCGCATCACGTTGTTATTTTATTGAATGTGGAATCTGTGTAACGCAGAGGTCTGCTTTATGCTACCTCCCATCCAATAAAGAGCGTCTGCTTATTTATTCTACTTGAATGCAGCTGCTGTTGGTTTGTTCTGCAACACAAATCCACAGAGACATCAGTGCATACTGCTTCTGTTTGTGAGCATGAAAAGTACAGTTCCAGCTCTCTGCTCCTTCTCTGCAGTGCCCATCATAATAGTGCTGCACGTCTGTGCACCGGTTCAACACAACACACAGTAGATCAAGAGTAAACTAGATGTTTGTGTTTACCTGTAGTGCAAAGCACGGGGCTTATTGATGAAGGATTACAGGGAGCTGGGGCTCAGTTTGCACTGCTGTAAATGGATTTTTTTGTGTGTTCACGCTTTGACCTCACTTACAATCTGTGTAAGATTGTCTTATTTGCACATCAAATCAGTGCACACACAACACGCTGCTGTTTTGTGGCTCCTATTGCGTCATTTCTCATGCAAGAAGCGAGGTCATCAACATCTGTGCATCTATTCTTGTCCAAACCTGTTAGAAGCTGAGAGAAATTTAAATATAGGATAGAAGAACAGACAGTGGACCCGAACATTATGACCGTTTGCAGGTAACTGATTTTTGCAATTTGAAAAATCATGTAGTATTGTTTTTATAAATGACAAAGGTCTGATACTAGACAATACTAGGTCAAGGTCAAATTTATTTATATAGCACATTTCAAACAGTCGATGCTGCACAAAGTGCTTAACAATATAAAAATGGTATTAAAAAGCAACAATGTAATACAATAATAACAGTAAAAAACAATAATAGGACAGTAAAAGAATTAAAACAATAACTAAACAAATTCAAATAAGAGCAAAATGCTTGTTTCATAGTGTGTTAAAATCCAGGGCATAGAAATGTGTCTTCAGTAATGATTTAAATTGCTCAAGTGTTTGTGCAGATCTAATATTTAAGGGGAGACTATTCTTCACATAAACACGTCTTTAAACAAAATGTAAATGTAAGGACAAACATCTGGAGAATGGTTTTATTAGAAACGGTGGCACGGTGGTTAGCACTGTTGCTGCACAGCAAGAAGGTCCTGAGTTCAGTTCCACCATCAGGCCGGGGTCTTTCTGTGTGGAGTTTGCATGTTCTCCCCGTGTTTGTGTGGGTTCCCTCCGGGTACTCCGGCTTCCTCCCACCGTCCAAAGACATGCAGCTTGTGGGGATAGGTTAATTGGATAACCCAAATTGTCACTAGGTGTGAATGTGCGAATGAATGTGAGCGCGAATGGTTGTCTGTCCCTGTGTGTTGGCCCTGCGACAGACTGGCGACCTGTCCAGGGTGTACCCTGCCTCTCGCCCTATGACAGCTGGGATAGGCTCCAGCGCCCCCCGCGACCCTGAAAAGGATAAGCGGAAGCGAATGGATGGATGGATGGACTATTCCAAAGTCTGGGACCTGCCACAGAGAAGGATCTATCACCACGGGTTTTGAGGTTAGTCCGTGGGATGGACAGCATTAGTTTTGAGCTAGACCTCGTGGTTTTTCCTGGAGCATAGGCAGAGAGGAGCTCAGACAGGTAAGGAGGGCTCGGGCATTAAGTGACTTAAAAACAAAAAGTAGAAGTTTAAATTGGATCCTGTAGGAGACAGGAAGCCAGTGTAGAGAAGCTAAAACTGGGGTTATATGCTCTCTCCGTTTGGTACCAGTTACTGGTACCAATACTAGAGACTAGAATCTGCAGACACTGTTTCTGCGATAGCTGCTGTCTGAAATAAATATTTATGGTCAGTTTGTAAAGTGGAAAACACGTTTTGATTGCATTCTCAGTCGCGCACCTTGCCTGTGCTCTGACTCACTGTAAATGACTGTAGGCTCAGTCAGACGTACTGCATCTGTGCTCTGACTGAACAGTGACATCACTTATTCTTCACAGCTTTGATGCTTCCTTTCATAATATTACATCATATTGATGAGCTAACAGCTTGTTAGTGAGTTTCTAATGAAGGAGAATTAATGGAAAATAAACTGAAGGAAGTTCTTCAAAAGCAGGCTTGGTGTAAGCCGGCACTGAGCGACATTTCAGATTCTTTTAGATCCTTTTTGGGACAAAACTCATTTAGGTTTCAACTTCATTGCTACTGTTCACTATTATTAAATACTCAGTTATTACAGGGGAGCTCTCCACGAGCACAGACTGCAAAGGAAAATAAAGTTCACATTTAAGAACACGCCGGCTGCTCTCTGTGGACCGGTACATTATTGATGACATTATTAATAACAGAGTGGAAACAACAGTCGGTGGTTCTGCTCGGTTCTTTTTCTTTGTGGTTGTTTTTTATTGTTTCTTTGTTTTTTACCTTTATAAAACGTGGTTCTTGGATTTAACCCTTTAAAGCCGGTCAGAGCAGCACGCTCTGTTTTGCGTAACTATTTTTAAATCCCGGTAGCTCTGCAACCACGTGAGCTAGCGCAATAATTTCTTTTGCATATGAAACCGGAGGAGTTGTACTTACATCTTATGCCATCAGCTTGTCCTCGGTCACAGTTTCCTTCCACATATAGTTTTGCAAAAACTGCATAAAAAGCACTTGCAGCAACAAAAACATAATATTCCAGAAACACGCTTTGCTGATCCGATCAGCTGTTTGTAACACTTCCTACGTCCATCAGCGCGAACTATCGCATGTCCGCCATGACCTGCCCGAAACAGGAAGTGACGTCATTTTTGCGGAAATGTAGTTTTTTACCATCAGGGCCTCATGAGCCTATACTGGTGTTTTTAAAAGTTATGTTTGACTTTATGACTTTCTGTGTGGTTGCTGGGATGCTTAGGACTCATATTGCACTGCTGGAAATAGTTTATTTTGATGCATATGCTGCTTTTTTGCAAATTTGCATTATAATATTTATTTTCGTTTTTCCTGCAGTGTATAAAAATTGGTGTATTTCACAAATAAAACTATGAAGACACTCAAAATAAATTTCCTGTGGTGGGAAACTATTTTGTGCAACTTTTTTGTATTTACAGTTTTGAGGGATAAGCCTCTTAAATTTCTCTAACTAGAAATATATGTTAAAAAAACAAAAACGATTTTAAATTTTTTTGTAGTTTATTGCACTTTTTTGCAATTTATGTAATTACTATGCACTTAATGCAGACATATTATTAAAATCTGGGCTGTAATGGTTGTATTGATGTATAACAACTTGAAATGCTCCCAAAAATGGCTCCACAGCATGTAAACATATAATATAAGCTCTGCCTGACTTGGTTCTATGGTAGGTCTTAAAGGGTTAAACAAAAAGCCATAAAAACCTAAATGACTGACTGCATGTGCTTGTGGAAACAGTGCATTGGTTGCCAGCATGGACTCACTTCTCTGCTAATACTTAATACTTAAGTAAACTCAAATAAATTCAACAGAATATGCAGAAAGAACCACTGCAAATCTAAAATATTCAATTTAATTTTAATTCAGTTCAATTTTATTTGTATAGTAAAAGCCTACAATAATAACTATGCAGTCGGGCCAGGCAGCACTTTTGTGTAATACCAATTTCTACCACATGTTGGCGCTTCAAGTCACTGTGAGCTTTATTTTGTAGGAATCAACACATTTTTATTTACAATATCAGAGGAAAAAGCAGCTGTTGGGGAAATGTTGCAGCACATTTCTAAACATATTTAACTACCAAAATGCCACCGAGTGATGAAAGCTCTGGTTCAGAGCTTCACAGAGTAATTACAAAATGTACTTTAAGACTATCGTGTCTTTAAGCCAGCTTTCTTCTTGATTGGCTGCCCTCATAAAGAGACGCTTTGACCAGAATGAGACCGTCGGGTCACAGAGCTGTGTGAGATCAGAGAGATGATGTCCTCTCTGCTGACATCACACAGAGTCGTTCAGATGACCCCGCCATCCATAATTCTGCACAGTGGAAAAAGCCACTCGCCACATCTGCCCTGACGGCCCCGCCCACAGGGGAACGCTCATTTCAGACCCATCCTTCCCATTTCTGTAGTAATGAAGAGCAAAGCTGAAACACTCGTTAAATTTTTCATAGCGCACGAGTTTTCCCTTTAACTGGATAGAAACCAAAAAAGAAGTCTCTAAAACGTTTTAATTATTTCGACTTCATGTTTTATTTATTCAGTAAGCTGTGCCTGTTTTATTTAAATGGGTCAGTTATTTCGAGGAACAACTGCTTTCAAACTCCACACAATTAACCCAGAGTTGTTTCTCTGAGAGATTAAACCCCAACACGAAGCAATAGAAATACTTTGTGCATTTACTGTTGAGTAGCACAAGTTTCCCTCTGCAACGGTTCAATACGTCAGTCCAGCACAGGTGGCTAATGATAGTGGACGGATAAATGTGCAGAACTGGAGACAGAAAACTGGGTAATAAATAATGCAACCTACATAATACTTAAATGGAGAGTAGCCAGAAAGGCTATTGCTTAAAAGGGATCAGCTTCAGATTTTAGTCCTCGTCTCAAGTGCATCAGTTTAGCTCTTTACCCTCGAAGGTCCCAGTCTTTTTAAGCCCACATTCGTCTGTTTGGCTGCATAAGGTTTGAGCAGCAGAGCGTCTTGATGACCACGTAAGAGATCTCTCTCTTTGACAACACACAGAAAAAATAGTGTGAAGCTGAGCAGGAAACAGCCGTGTGAAGCCTGACCTTTTATCTCACAGCGATTACTTGTACAAATGTCATTATTCGAACCTTTGGCCGTGTCTAATGAGCATCCACTGCTCGAACAAAGAGGAACATGTCCAGTTTAAATTGGGTAAGGAAGCCCAGCCCTCGAACAAAGGTCTAGCTGTAAGCTTCCAGAGCCACGGCTAACAAGCTTGCAGACTGTTAGCCCAGCTTCCCCATTTCAAGCATCAAATTGATCAAACTCCTAAATGTAACATGCTGACTGTGGGTGTTGTTGAAGGGTCTCCAGCATCCACTGAAATATCAGGCACAAGTGTCCTTCCCTCTTCATGTGAGGAAGAATCGGCGCAGTGTGCGAACTGCTAATGCGCTTTTGTAGTGGATTTGTTCCCAACATTAGTGGAATCTCCCCCACTGGTGATGGAGGTTGAAAAGACAAGGAGGTGGAGGACAGCAGCGTTTGATGTGTGACACACAGGAAGTCACTGCCGATTGATTGGCTCCCGTTAAAGCAGACGTTCCCCTCATAGCAGAGACGCCTCGTGTCTTAATGTAAAGCGTATCATCTGTTCAGTCCCTGGGAATCCATCCCTGCAGACTCCTGCTTGCTCTGCGTTTGAAAGACAGATGAAAGACCAATTTGATTTTTTTTTCTTCCCCTTTCAAAAGCAAGAAAATCTCTGGCAACAAAAGTGGAAAGGAATAGCAGCAGATTAAAATAATGAGGCTTTTAGAGGACTTCAGTAGCTTCACATGAGTCGCATTTCTCTCTCATCTTTCACCTTCGTTGCCCTGCAGAGAACACAGGAAGGAGGGAAACATCTTAACTCTTCACGCCCCGGCTGAAGTCAGTTTTCTACGTCTCTGCTCTTAAATTAGCAGAAGACGACCCTTTTAAATATCCAGTAGATATTAAACTGCCACAGAATAATAATTAGAGTGGTTGTTTCTGGACCCCCCCCCTTTTCCCTTCGGCGGCGCTTTGCTAATTTGCAGTGACATCTCCGTGGCTCAGCAGCCCCTGGGCTGCAGGCAGAGGCACGGTCATGATGGGGAAAATGGAAGCCACTGGGCATTCTTTACTGGAACTATCAACCCCCGCACACACTCGCAGCTCCGCCACTTTCCCGCTGCCATTTTTCTCTCATCACACGCTCCTTCATCTCTGCAGCTCCGCTCCACTCAGCACTCAGCAGTAGAAAGCAATCCTCTGCTATCTGAGAAAAGTGGACCTTTTTCGTGCCTCTTAATGGACTCGCAGCAGTTGACAGGCCGTGCATGCGGCTATATTAACGCGGCTGGACGAGCACGTTCGAACATGTACCCTAATGTGCATGGCAGAGATTCTCCTGAGACAAGTTTCTTTGAGAGGTCTTTATCATGAAATACATTTGAGTTTAATATTGGACAGTGACAGTTTCGTATACTTGGAGGCTTATGAGCGGTTCTGTGGGTAGATTACTGCAAGGCATCAGATCCTTGTGAAACAAAGAGCTGTGTTCAGGTCTTTGGCACTAAGTCCTCCACATTTTCAGGGGATGTTTTCGTTGATTTGCAAAGCAGGAACCCCACAGTCGCACCCTTGCTTTTTGTAAATGATATAGTTTTGTTGGCTTTAACAGAAGGTGACCTTCTGTATGTGATGTGGGGCTTTGCACCTGATTGTGGAGCAGCTGGGATGAGAGTCAGCATCTTCGAGCCTGAGTGTGGTGTGAGATGAACAGGCTGAGCAGTGCAGCATCAGCACTACATCCTATTTTTTCTGTTTTGAAATTTTCTGCAGTGTTCGTGTTACGCAACGCCATCTGTGTTTTGCTTTTATACGCAGGGTGTCTTTTGGCAGAAATAACGCTGTCGTATCAGATCGCTAGAAAGTCAGAGGTTGATGGTGATTGGTGGTCACTGAGTCAGCCAGGAGACCATCGTTTGTGCTTGTTGTTGTACTCATTGTTCTTTTATTGCTGTCACTCACTGGTTATGTTCTAGTTTGAATGATCTAACTGGACAAACAGCTGGTATATTTTCATTATCTTGACTCGTTTCTTCAAAGAGAAGATCAGGATTCTGGATTCAACTTTATTGTCCATAAACTGCATCTGTGCAGTCACCAGTTAAAGAATAATAGACATGTGACTGGTAAGAAAAGCAGATAATCAAACAGGAACAGTCTCTGAAGAACCTCAGTTTCCAAAAGCCTTCTGTAGCACTCGGTGCTGATGTGGAGTGATGGTCTGCTGGAGTGTTGTGAACAGGTTGGTGTTTGGGTGGTGTGGAAATGTCAGAATACCTTGAGTGGTGGAAATGTGAAGCTGATGCATGTGTTGTGTGTTGCTCAGTGCACTAAATGTTCTGCCAATTGAACTGAAGCTGTTGTCTCAACGTGGATTTTGTTGCCCTTTCGTCTGTTTTTTTCATCCTCTCTTCATCTTCATCTCCGTTTCTCTTCCTCCTCCTCTTCTCTTCCCTCTGTGCTGAGCAGGAGGCCTTTATAGCAGCTCTGCTCCCAGAAACAACCTATTCTGTGACTGTGGCTGCGTATACGACCAAGGGTGACGGAGCTCGCAGCAAGGCCAAGGTGGCCACCACCACAGGAGCAGGTGTGTGTGCTGCATACAAGTAATACAACAAATCTGAGGCCATATCTTGATCTTATTCCTGCTTGTTTTCTAATATGTCTCCATTTTTTTTACAGTCCTGCGTAGTCAGATTTTTTCTGTTTGTCTGATTTTGGCTCCATTTCACGTTTAGCTCGGGATCATCCTGAAAGAGCTTCTTAAACGCTTTTGCAGAGGCATCACTTGATAGTTTAAACAGCTGCATTCTTATAGAAAAGATCCTGAAATCTTGCTTTTTGTCACAGAAACAGTAAAATTTCTAAACTTCAGTCACAACTTTGGATGACTCAAACTGTTGCTTTTGAGTTTTCCTCAAAATGTGCTCTAGAATACTCGAGTCAACACAAGTCAACACTCATTACATCCCTGATAGAAGGGGCGGGGCAACACACAGAGGCATTTGCAGCATACTTGACTTAGGCTACGTTCACTCTGCAGGTCTTGATGCTCAATTCCGATTTTTCGATCAAATCCGATTTTTTTGTCTGCTCGTTCACACTACAAATAAAATGCGACAGCAAACGCGCTCTAGTGTGAACGCTCAAAGCGCCGCATGCGCAAAAGAAGACGTCACACACAACGCGCTCTGTTTAGACCCAGAGCAACAGTATTGTTTGACTGATGGTCTTAATATAAAGACTTCGGACTTTACGTTTCCCAATTTTTGCTTTAAGTTATTTTGTTATTGACATAATAATGTAAATAACCTAATAATGATCCTTATTGCTGTTTTAGAGGAGCGCTGCTTCAAAGGATAGTTGCAGATTTCTGTCAGAATCTGCAGATTATACAGTACAAATAAAATGTTCACGTTTCTCCAACGTTGTCTTCCCAACAGTTTCACCGGATGGCCAGGAAGCGTTCGCGATGTCTTCTCTGGCGCTGATAATTGGCGTCTGTCTTGTGTCAGTGACGTAAAAGATGGATTTAATGCGACTTGACCATCAAACAGCAGTCGCTTTCTGAAACATCAGATATGTATCAGATTCAGGACCACATATGAAAGTGACCCAGATCGGATTTGAAAATATCGGATTTGTGCCGTTCACACTGTCACACCATGATCGGATAGATGGGTCTCATAGGGTCAAAAAAGTCGGATTTGATGCGCTTTCGCCTGCAGTGTGAACGTAGCCTTTGAGTTGGAATTGACAGATGATATTTCACAAGAACAAAAGTAAACCCAAGTATACTGAGAAGCAGCTCTTGTGTTTTAAACCAGATGTCATTAGCAATGAGCAGATTGCACTAAGAGTCCAACAGCACTGCACACAAAGCCACAAAGCTTCGTCTGGTTCACTAAACCATAATCTAAACATCCTATGAACTCATCAGAAAAAGTCATTTTGCAAACAGACGTCTTTGCAACTTTGACTTCTTTTGGAGCCAGAAGAGTTGCCCCCTGCTGGTCATTAGGAAACACCCCCACCCACCCACACACACACAACAACACAGGTTTAAAGAGCTTTTTAGACTCAAAAGCTAGTCTGAATAACAGTCTTTGTTCTTCTGATAATAAAAAGCAGTGTGGCCTTTATGATAGTCTCAAAAACAGGTGCTATACCTTCCAACCAACTAAGAAAATAAGCTCGATCATATCTAAATGTGTCTCTTAGTGCTGAATATTTACAAATGTCTTCTGCATCGCAGTTCCTGGAAAGCCCACGATGATGATCAGCACCACCATCGGGAACACCGCTCTAATCCAGTGGCAGCCCCCTAAAGAAATGGTTGGGGAGCACATGGGATACCAGCTGCAGTACAAGAGAGCAGAGGAGGAAGCTTTCACCATTAAACACTTCAAGAAGACAGATGATCATTTCACAGTCACCGGCCTCCACAAGGGCGCCGTGTACATCTTCAAACTGTGTGCCAAAAACCGAGCGGGGAACGGGGAGGAGTACGTAAAAGAGATCAGCACCCCTGAGGACGTTCCCAGCAGCTACCCGCAAAATCTGAGCGTGGTCGGCCTCACTGCGACGTCCACCAAACTGGCCTGGGACCCGCCTCCTCTGGCTGAGAGAAATGGGAAGATTGTGAAGTACGTGGTGATGTACCGAGACATTAACAGCCCGAACAACAGCACCAACGTTACCACGGCTACACAGATGACCGTCCACGGTTTGCAGCCTGACACAACCTATGACATAAGAGTCCAAGCTTTCACCAGCAAGGGCGGAGGACCTATCAGCCCCAGCATCCAGAGCAGGACCATGTCCACCTCCATGCCAGGTGAGAGCCACAGGCTGAGGTGCATCTACTAAAAATCTCAGTGATCTCGACCTCAAGGTCAGAGCAAGTTTCTGAAAATCGTGTGAATGAGAAGATGATGAAACTGAAAAGAGGGTGAGGCCAGTCCCAGTATCATTTAGTTCTGTCTGGTCCTCTACATAACTCAAAAAATGTAGCAGAACTTTATCAGGAAAACAAATCATGTTCAGTTTCTACCCTTTTTTTAAAACTTTGTAGGATTCAAAGTGAAAATTAAAACAAGTTTAGACATTAAGTAGAGTCACAAGTGACTTTACTCCACCGACAACTTGGAGAGTTTTTACTTATTTAATAACCGTTGGCTCTAGCTGGCATGTGCAAACTGCAGCCCTGTAGGATTCGACTCTAGAGATGCTCAACAAGGACTTTCTGCCCATATTTGATGCAGAAAGCAAGCAGCTCGTTCCTGTGAGTGTTTGTGAGTCTCACACGATTAAATCCACTTAGTTCACTGAGTCATTATAGCATACCATCTGAAAACAGTTACACTTAAATCCTGTGTTATTTATTACAACGATCTTTTCATTGGAAACCTTTTGAGATGAAAACCTCATGAAGCTCGTTATGATGTTGACAAGAGGAATTTTAAATAAACTCATTTATATCGTTTATGTTTGTTTACAGTTTCCTACATAGTCCATGTGTGTCACGTCATCTTTGCTCACTGCTGTGATAGTTATTTATTTTATTTGCCTGGATTCTGTTGGTGCGTCATGTAGTTACCTGCTGATTAGCATAATTCACTAATTGGAGCACAAGCTTTGTTGACTGTTAGTACAATTACACAGCAAGCAATATTGTTTTTCAGATAATTGCATTAAAATTCCAATTAAAGTTATCAAACCTGCAGGCTGGCATTAATCGAGCCGACATCTGTCAGCTGCACACATGTCAAAGTTTTCATGCCACTGATAATGTGAAGTTTAAGCTTTAATACAGCTGAAACAAGTGAGTTGTATAAAAATGTATTGGCAGAATTAAGTGGACGTTAGAGAAACAGCAGTTTTTGTTATTGCCAAACACCTGTTTGTGCTTTTATAGAGTAAAATCCTAAAAACTGTGCTGAGATCTACCTGGTCGCGTTCCCTTTAATTGTCTTGCTTTTCTTGCACCTCCTCATCAGCACTGAATCATCTCAGTCATATTCACAATCAAATTAACCACCTAATAATCATCCAGATCTTCCCTCAGTGTTCACCAAGAACTTTGGTGTGACGGCCGTGACAAAGACCTCGGTCCTGCTCACCTGGGAAGTGCCGGAAACATACAAATCTCAAGTGCCTGTCAAGGTAAGCTCAGCGCTCTTTCATGGGTGAAACAGAGCTGTGATGACAGACGTCACAGTGATCATTATTACAGCACGGTGTAAATGAACCTCTGTGACTCCATCCTGCTGTAGATTCTGTACAACCAGCAGAGTGTGGAGGTTCAAGGCAACCTGAAGAGGAAGCTGATCACACAGCTGCAGCCAGACACCGATTATTCGTTTGTGCTCATGAGTCGAGGGAATAGCGCCGGCGGCCTCCAGCAGCAGGTCTCCATCCGAACGGCTCCGGACCTCCTGACAGTGAAACCAGCTCCATACCATATCGATGTGGAGGAAGGTGGTAAAGTGACCATCAGCCTGCCGAAGGTCCCGGATGCAGCGGCTGTCAGGTCAGTTTGTCTGTTTTAACACTGACAGTTTCCGTGATTCGGACCGCTCCTCCATTTCCACATCTCAGTATTAGTGTGTTACCGTCGTGTTGGCTTTTAGGCGCCAAGAGCGTTGAGTGTCAGGGTATTAGCGAGTCCTGTCAGCTAATCTGAGCCAGACCGTATGGGTACGTGTGAATGTCTTGTGCATCAGGCTATTTTCCCCAACATCCACTCAGCGTATTAACAGTTCAAACATCTTAAAAAGCCAGAAAGTTCTGGCGTGTTTGCCCAGCCATTACAGCCTCTCTTCATTAACTTCCTGTCATGTTTTACCCACTTCACAGCGAGCCAATTATCAGAAGCAGAAGCATTTTCTTTAAGGTCAGAGTAGTTTTAGGTGCAAACAAGACAATCAAACCTCTGGCCCCACAGCTCCATGAGTACAGCAGGAAACCACACGACTGTATCAACAGTCGCCCCGCTGCAACTCGCAGCCCTCTCATGATACCACAAAGCAATTTGGGAGGTAATCAGCAATAAGAATCCCAATGCAAACGGTGCATTTCACAAGAAGTTTATTTCATATTATTACCCAGCTTGGTCAAGAAGACAAGCACATAGAAATAATTAATTGTGTTTCAAGTGTTTGTTTCTCCGAAGAAATAGCCCACGAGTAAGCAGTAATTAAGAGGAGTGGAGTCAGTGGAGGAAAGATGCTAATGTCCAAAGCAGAGCTTCTCATTAGGCTCAGTGAATCCATCTGTTTAAGAGAAGGTTCAGAAAGTTTATGGAGAAGATAAGATTATATACATGCATACATGTAAACTGCATTTTAATACGTCTTTTATTCACTTTGTGCTTCTTGTGTTGTGATAACAGGTGAATTTCCTCATAAACTCATCATATCTTCTCTTAACATTGAAGCTCATATATGGGTGCATTGTACGTTTTGTGCAGGTGGTACTACATAGTGGTTGTTCCCGTCACTCCAGTTTCTCTGAGGAGATGGGAAAACCCTGAAGACATGGACATACAAGAGGTGAGCGGAGAGTTCAGTTTGATTTCATTGTTGCTGATCTTAAAAACGGATCTTTTATCAGTTGTAATTGTTGCCATAAATTTTGTAAACACTGGGTAAAAGTAAAAAAAGAACTTGAAAAACTTAATTTTAATGTAATAATTAATTAACACATTAATTAATCATTTTATTAATTAATTAATCATTTTATTAAATTAAAATTAATTCAATCATTAAAATGTTCTTCTTTGTTGTGTTATAATGCATTTTTTTAAGCTGCTACATTTTTACATATTTTTGATTATTTCAGAAATTAAGATTGAACGATATTTGAATTTCTCTTTATAGTGAAAGTTAAGACTTTTATCGCTTTGCTTATTTCTTAAATAACTTTAAAAATTAACAATAATTTGAGGTGTGTAAAAAGCAGCCTCGCAATGCTGTAACATATTTATTGCTCGATAAACAAAAGTTTTTGTTTTAAAGTTGTAATTGTTGCCATAAATGAGGTCAGCTGGCGGTCTTTATACAGTGATAAACAGAAAGCAGCCAGACTGTGTTGGAGATATCTAGTAGAGCAAAGATGTGAACATAAAACCTCTGGATGGAACAAGGATTTTGTGAACACTGGGTAAAAGTAAAAAGTCAAATCCTAGAAAAAGTCTTTCAAATAAGTTGGGACATAAGCTGCAGTAATTTATCCTTATTGGAACGTAGAAAATATCAAATATTAAAACATGAAAGATGTTCAATTTTAATAAATTTGATGACAGCAATGCGTCTCCAAAAAAGTGGGACGGGGCAAACAAAAGGCTGTGTTACCGCAGTGAGGGTATAAAAAAGAAACTATAACTGTCAGTAGGTCAGTCACATGATTAGGAGCATCTTAGAGAGGCGGAGCTTCTCTACAAATCATCTACAAATTGTGTAACAATTTCAGAAAAATGTTCCTCAACATAAAATTGCAAAGACATTAAATATCTCGTCATCAAGGCCAAAACTCAGGATTGGTGTTTGTGCCGTCGGGCAGCACGACATCAGCATGATTGTGTCATAGAAATCACTGTGTGAGCACAGCTTACAGTGCCATCCACACATGCAGGGTAAACCATGCAAAGACACGTAAATGTGATCCAGGAACACTAAAAACAGAATCACTCAGCCTGGTTTAAACTGGGAAATTAAACCAGAAGCAGCCTCAAGTGGCCATTGAGGGAACTGCAGTTTATTGTTCGTTTTTTATTGCAGTTAAATTCACCTATTAGTCCCAGTGTGAAGGGTAGAAGCAGCAGTAAGGTGACAGAGGGTTGGCATAAGGTGGAGGAGGAAACCTACTGGCAATATGCATGCGACTGATAACATTGAAAACAGGTGATTAAAGCTGCTTAATGTTTTCTGCCCATGTTTATCTGGAAAAGGGCGAGAAACACTGAAGGAAAATGTAAGTTATTGCAGTGTGAGTGACAAAACAGAGTTTGTGCACCTTCATTACAGGAAAATGTTCCCAGCAGTATAAATGGGAATCAGTTTTTATCATTTAGTGGCACCTTGGCAGGTTTGAAACATCGCTGACAGAAATGCTGCGATTATGAATCCGGTTCTCCAACCACCCTCGTGTGTCGATTACAAAGGAATGCAGCGTTCCTCGGCTTTTAGAGCACCGCCTGACGTCACTGCATGTGTTTTAGCTTTGTTTTCATTTACACTCAAACCAATCAGACTAAAAGATGAAGCCCTTCTAGCATCGTTACACATGGGAGGGACAAACAATATTCTAATGATTCGACTGTTCTCACTGTCATGCAGTCAGAGATACTAAAATATAAATTTTGTGGTCAAAAGCTATCAAACGAAAATGTTGTTTACAAGTGGAAATGTTGTGAGGCTAAATAGAGGCGATTAAAGAAAAATCATCATGCATCAATATGTGGATTGAGGAATATTTGTACACAGAGTCCCCACTGATGGTGGCAAAAGGAAATTTTACCTCATGTCTGAAGCTATGTTTCTATTTTTGATTCAGTTTTATTTGCTGCATCTCCCATAATGCAGACGGGTGGTGTGGCATCACTGCTATGTTGGCCCCTCTTGTAAACGATATTGTGTTAATGTTGAGCTGAATGGTGGCACGAGGGTTCAGTGGTTAATTTTGTTGAATCTACAACTCAAAAATAAATTTTTCGTAGAGTAAACTAAGTGCAGTGCATCGTTCTGAGATTTTGCTTTGTTCTTGCTTTAAAACCTGCTGACACATTAACTGCTGAGTCAGCTCTGCTCCTGAAACGTAAAATAACAACTAAGAACGACAGATTTAAAGAGAGAAATGGGGCTTTTTTTGCATCACCTGCAACTGTATATAATTACCTGGTGTCAGTAAAATCCTTTAGCTTTGATTTTGTTGTATCTCTTCCAAGTCCTTTCTAACCTACAACAGAGCTGCTGCTGTCGTTTACATACATGCGGCGCTGCACTGCGTTGTTTCCCGTGAGCCTTTATTGAGCAAGATCTAAAGGAGATGAGCTTTTACTGTGTCTGCAGGCACACTGATAAGGTTGAGCTGTGCAGTAACTGTTATGGGTTTGTCATTAATTCCCCCCCCCCTGACAAATTATGAAATGCATGCAAGTGGATAATGGTCTAACAATGAAGGTAAAGATCTGGAGTATCTCATAGTCCAGACCCTTGTTTGCTTCAACTGGAGAGTTGCTGTCATAAACTAAATAAAAATATAAAAGATGGACTTTCTAGGTCTTAAAAAATCAAGCCAGTGTAGAAGAGCTTTAAACCTGAATTATTTCCAAGGGTCAGAGGGGGGTTCATCCTCACTGCTGTACAGACTGTATAGAAATCCCTGAAACTATGTATGACTTGGGTAGTGACAGACAAGTAGCTAAAGTATCCTGTAGTTTATCAGTCACGGCTTCAATAAAGTACGAGGGAGACAGCCAAAACGCTTCAAGCTTCAAAAGAGGACTTTGCAAACCAATGGGCAACGTCACACTGGCTATAATGGATTTTATGGTGTTTACTATAACAGCTAGTGTAGCAGAGTCTTTAAGTGCCATTGAAAATAAAATAAAATAAATAAAACTTCCATGAAATGTAACTTTTGACTCTGCATGTCGAAAAACATCCAAAAGGTGTTTCTAATAAGATTCTTGAACCAAACTAGTAGGACTTTCAGTGTAAAGGTGTAGCAGGTGTAGAAACTAGACACCACAGCTATGTCCCAGTTCATAGGGCGCAGCCTTTGGAGGCCACATTTCAAGGCCAATTACGTCATAGCTAGGCGACGAAGGCTGCTCCAAATGCGTCCTTCATTTCCCCGAATTTGAAGGATGGGTGGGGTGTGTCCTTCGTGGTCCAACATATCCCAGAATTCATTGCGCGGCTCAGCCAATTCCAAATCTGAAGGCTAGACCGTCCCATTTCACAGCCTCGCACTTCGGGCCTTCTCAGTCTATGAAGGACCCGGCCCACGTAGGCCGCGAAGGCCAGGTCCTCCGGAGGATGCAGCCTATGAATTGGGACACACATCTCATTTTGGCTGCATGTAGAGCTCATGACCATAACCGAGAGCCTGGAGTACATTCGACTAATTCAAAAGCTTCTGGCCCAGCTCTCTTGCCCCTTCACATGAGGCAACAACTGTTTCCCGGCTCAGAAGCAGCAATCCATCCAGAACCATTTCTTTGGACTTGAAGGTGCTAATTCAGCCGCCTCAGTGTGAATAACTGATTAGATCTTTACAGGACTTTAGGATCAAAGATGTGATGAGTTTTTGCTGGAAATTCTACCTGTTCTTTAAGAAGCAACAGGAGCGGTCAGACCAAACCTACAGATACTCTGTAGGTTTGGTCTACCAATGCGCCCACAGCTCTTCATACTGCTGTCTGGCTTTTTTTAACCTTTTCTCCTGATCTTTGACAAAGAAGCATGTTCAGCTACATCCTGTGGCGCATTATTGATCTGTTCTGCTGTCAAAAAGGGGATTTCCTGCTAATTGATTTTGTGCTCAACCTCGCGTTTTTGGTATTTTTGTAGTTTTCCTGAAACCAGCTCTCACTCCAAACACTGACAACTGGACCTTCAACTGAAACTCTTGAACATATCCAATACATGTGTGCATAAAACAACACACAGTTATCAAAGAAGCATTAGTGTGCAGTTACATTTGAATCTGGCCAATATGAGCTCTGTAAAAAGGTTTGTGTTGTAGAATAGAAGCATAAACAGTTTAAAGCTGAGTCTTAAAGTCTGTCTTTGTTTTTATAGGATGCTGATGCATAAAGACTGTGTAATTATACTAACTTATAGTTATCATTATCACCATTGTATTTTTTAGTCTTTGTTAGTAACTCTGGCCTTTTTATATTCCAGTTATTTTGGAGCTACAGCAGCTAGTAATGGAGTTGCTCAGTGTCTGTGGTTTACTGCTCACTATCAGCTTCTTCTACTGCAGATTGTGTTGATTACTAAAATGCAGATCACTGTCTGGGTTTGGCTGGACAAAAGCACTTCACTGTAGTGGAGTCATTTTCTAATAGATGGTTGGCAGCACATCAACCTTGTCATTACTTCTGTCTAACAAAGGGAGGCCACGTGCATGTTTCAGTCTGGTCATGCACAATGTTAAATCCTTATTTATTATATCTTGTGTGATTTACCCATATATATCCATATATTTGTATTTTTTGTTTTTGAGTTGTTGGGTCAGTTTTAGGTTTCTATTCATTCTACAGAACTTAATATTTCTGTTTATTTATTTATTGCCCTGAGTTGGATTGGTCTATGGCAGGGGTGGGCAACTCCAGGCCTCGAGGGCCCCTGCAGGTTTTAGATGTGTCCTTGATCCAACACAGCTGATTTAAATGGCTAAATTAGCTCCTCAACATGTCCTGAAGTTCTCCAGAGGCCTGGTAACAAACTAATCATGTGATTCAGGTGTGTTGACCCAGGGTGAGATCTAAAACCTGCAGGGACACCGCCCTCGAGGCCTGGAACTGCCCACCCCTGGTCTACGGCATGATTATAAAGTTCAGAGATTTCCCTTTTTTATATCCTGGATGAGCCCCAGCGTTATACGCCCTGCTTACTTAGGACATAACGGGGTTAGTAAGGTCAAATGTATTAATGGCAACATGTCCCTGCGAGCCAAACATACAGCTAATTGGTGCTTTCCAGATGGAAAGGGAGACCTAAACATTAGGAGTAATTTAGCTTATAAAGGTCCAAATTCCTTCCAGCAGCAGTGTTTGAGTTTATTAGTTATCTAAGAAAGTAGATATATCTTTGGGGATAAGTCGGGTGAGATGACCAAGGACTGGACCATAAAAGGAAGGAAGCAGCATCTGAAACTGGCACAAAGCCAGGGATCCAGTAGCTTCATCTGTGATGTTTTTAAGTGAAATATTGTCAACCGGCTGTTTGTTAAATTTCCTTTTTCTTACAAAGTGAATGTTTGAAATGTCAGCACCCAAAAAGGAAGAAGATGTATCCATATGATTGAAGTGACTTTGCTGCAGACAACCATCCCCATCATGTCAGTGTCACCTTGAATATTGTTGGTTTGCAGGGACGTGTTGGTCTAAAATGACAAAAGCAGGTGGTTGAAAGAGACACACAGAGAGCAGCTGAGTGTCAGTAATGAAGCCACGACCCTCGGTGCTTCCTGAATGTCACAGAGGACCTTCAGACTTTATGAATTTAATCCTGCTAATTGTAAGGCGTTTGGCATCCTCCAACATGCACCTTTCACTGAGTGCACCACAAATTTACAAATTTATAAGATAGAAGTAACATTTTTACGTGGCTCAAAAACAAAATCAAATCAAATAAAATTAATTAAAAGGTTTATTGCTTCGATTTAGACTTAGAGAAATCAATTTTCTAGTATGTTTTTGCAAATTGCAGCTTTGCTCAAACTGCTGAACAAACGTGTAGTGCATCAGCAGCACGATGAAGCATCATTTCGAACACTTTGAACAATAAAATTTCATAATAAAGTGGTTTAACTAATAACCCTGTTTGTTCATCTTTTTACACATTGCTCATCTTTACTGGTTCTTTTGACTTTGTTGACCAGTCACACAGAGGTCTCAGCAATTTAGTTCATTCTAATCAATAAGACAGGTGATAAAAACTGCAGAGTGTATATAAAAGGATGAATATAACCCTCATGACATCTCCCGTTGGCTTTTGAATTTCGCATGTTGAAGGCTCGTGGCATTGTTGCTTTGTGGAGCCATTCGTTTCTTGCCTGGTTATATTGTTAGCATTGTTACAGTACGACATGCAGACTTTAAACCTTAATTAAGTGAAAACAGATCAACAGTTAAAGGTGGTTTGGATTAGAAAAAAATAAGAGTAAAACAAGTAAATAAAATAACTGTCACAGAGGGTCAGGAAAAGAGAGCCTTCATCTAGAGATGAGGTTTGTTATGTCATCTTGTGTCACTTTGCTCCATTGTCATGTCAACTCATAATGTTTTGTTCCTCTGGTAGCTTCTGGAGTCCGGTGCTGACAGCAGCCTGCAGAGAAGGAAAAGGCAGAGCAATGACTTCCTGCAGCCCTACATCGCTGCCAAGCTGGATACGCTCCCTGAGATCTTCACTCTGGGTGATGAAAAGAAATACAGCGGCTTCTACAACAAACCGCTGCCTGGACAGCAGCAGTACCGCTGCTTCGTTTTGGCTGACCTGACGGACCACGAGGCTGTGAGTGACCTCTCTGTACTGATGCATTTGGAAGTGGTTCAGTGGTTGATCTCAGGCCAGGGCTTCAGTACGTACACTGATTTCTTAAAAAAGAGCACCCCCCCACCTCAACACACGGCGCAGACTTACAGTACACTGTGAAGACGATGCTACATTTTTGTCCACAAGGCTTTTTCTTTGCCATCGTAAGGCAATATAGCAAAACTGAGATTAGTGTTGGTAATAAACTGACAATTTGTTAATACATTTTCAATATATCAGCTGGTTCTGTCCATACAGTGTATATTCTATAACTCATCCATTTGTGTAGCCTACAGAGAGTTTGAGTGCTGTCGTCAGTGGTTAGGGTTAACTAAGGGTAATTCAGGGTAAAGGTTAAGTTTACATTCAAACTTCCTCTTTATATGGAAAATTCACTAAAAATTTGACTAAAAATGTATCCAAGAGTTGAGTTCAAAGATGAAATTGTTTCCAAAGCTAGCTTGTTTTGCATGTGGCTAAAGTGCAACACAGTAGTTCTCTCTCACAGGAGGAGCTTCCCTGAAGCAGGAATGTTACCCACATGACACAGCAGCAGCTTAATTGTTATCCCTGTATCAAAGCCATGATAAATTGCAATTGGGGTTGCTGTAGCTCAGGCGGTAGATGGTAGAGCAGGTCACCTATCAATAGGAAGGTAATGCTTCAATCCACGTCTCCTCCAGTCTGCATGTCAAATATCCTGGGCAAGACCCCGAGTTGCTCTCTGGTGCATTCATGGGAGTATGAGTGTGTATGTGTGAGCGTTAGACAGAAACAACATAGAAAAACGGTGCATGTGTGAATGGGAGAATTCGGGGAGTTGTGTAAAGCGTGCTCAGAGTAGAAAAACTCTCTATAGCCCAGTCTGTTTACGAGACTTGAGGCCAGACTAACAATCTGCAGCAGTGCGAAACCTTCTTTTGCATTAAAAAGTCACTGTAAGATTTTACTAAAGAGGTGCAGTGTCCGTTTTGTGACTAAAAGGTGTGGAAGTATTTTTGCCTATTTTTGCACAAGTATTTGTAGAAGTTTCCCTTTTTTGGGAAAGAAATTTGGAGCGCATTTAAATGATTCCTACAAAACCTATTTAAGTTCATGCACTTTACAGCAAATAACAGAATTTAACCCTGAAAACAGCAAGTCTTATTTTGTTCCTTATGGTTGTGATAGTTGTCTCTAGAAGTGTTCAATTATTAGGAATTAGAAGAGGAGAGGTTATCAAAACGAGTGCAGAGTTAGCACAGCTGGATGGCTCAAAGCTATGAAGGCACTCCCTAACTTGAGCTGTCCTGTGCTGGTGGCTTTACAGTAGTGATGCTCGATTCGTGAACGAATCGTTCAATACTCGAGAATCACTTTACTGACTCGTGAATCATGATTCACAAGCCCAACTGACTCACTGACTCATCCCTGTTGCTGTTAGCAAACTAATTCCATTAGTAGAAATATATCTAGCTTATAATTAAAATTGTGTGTGTGTGTGTGTGTGTGGGGACGACAACATCCAGTATCTTAACAGAAGCATTTCTGCTCTGAACTGGAAGAAAAAACCCTGAGTAGAAGCTCACATCAAGAAAATAGCTCCTCAGTTCACAGTAGCATCGCTCTGCTAACATGCTAACAGCACATTTCAGCTACTCACCCCCCCCCTCCTGGCTCACAGCTTCTTCTTCTTCTTGGTTGGCGACCAATGTTAAGGCGCATTACCGCCCCCTGGCTCACAGCTCAGTGGACATTTAGATGAGAAAATATATATTTGACACATTTAAGGAAAATACTAATAAAATACAAATAAACAAAATAAATGTTTATTAAGCAATTTTGATAGGAAATTGCTTAATTTTAGAAATTTTTTTGCTCTAAAAAATAGTTGTTTTCTTTTAGAATCACTCATCTGAGCAGTAGGATTTACATGAAAAGAGAAACAAATTAAGTTTGAGTGAAAATGTAAATTTTTTGCACTCTCTGGTCAACTGACTCAGTGAATCAAATGACCCAAAAATCCGATTCACTTTGGTGAGTGACTCATTAAAACTCGATTCAGTAAAAAGAATCAAATTTACCATCACTACTTTACAGTGCTGCTTGCAGTGTTTCCAGTTTTTAGTTACATTTCTCCACAGATCAGTTTTGTGTCTCTTGCTTGTGTTTTCACAGCCTCGTGCACACAATGAGCAGATGTTGTTTAACTTCTCTCTGGTATCAGATCTGTTACAAACTGAATGAAAATGCAGAAATGTGTCAAATTCAGACCTGACATCTGTTAGATTCATATTTGAATCCTACAATCTGTAAAGTTTGACTTTAAAAAATGCACACAGTCTCATACTTACACAGCCTGCAGAGAAAAGAGCATTTAATGACAAAGTAATAGCAACGTCATTAACAAAAGGCTGGGTCACGAAGTGACATCTACATATACACAGGTCAGTAATGACAAACAGATTCATATCATGGATTCATTTGTAATAAAGCTGCGATCTGTGCTCTAACTGAGCTGTCAGAATTATCCAGAGAATGAACGTCTCGAGCTACAAGACTGTGCATCGTCCACGGCAGACTCTAACAGAAGAGTTTGTCTTTCCAGAGAGAAGCACAAACATGAAACTCACATCCTGATTGGTTCTGCCTGCATATGTACAGTGCTCTTGTGCTGGTCATCATTAAAACAAACTATGTATCTTTAGAAATTAGCAGATCGCCAACAGAACCTCCCACTTCCATCGACTGTGGCGTCACGCTAGTTTGCCCTGGTTAGTAAATCTGCCATCGATGTCGAATTTTCAGATCTCCATAAATAAACACTGTGGCTACCTGACCAGACCTGTCCTTGTTAGAACAGGGGGATTGTCTGGTAGGTGAATGCGCTCATGTGACCAGCCACAATTCACAAACTCAGCAACTAACACTTGCATCAAAAACAACACAAACATTGAAATACAAGAGAGAAACCATCACAAAGATGCACCAAAAGTCAGCAAATCATTCATCAGTGAAGGTATCTGTGCAGATTTTGTATTGCACATCTTTATGAAAGTTGTATATTCACAAGATTCAGGAAATAGAAACAGTAACAAGGACCAATGTTTGATATCATGCAATAGCTTTGCAATGAACGCAACCTGTGGGACGCTTGTTACTGTGGACCTTGCAGCTGCTTCCTGTGGTGGTGTTGTACTGGATTGCAATACGCGCTTCCCCCACACTGCTGTGTTTGAGTGCACATGATCAATAGTCAGAATAAAATGTGGAAGAAAACAAATGGATTCCCCCGAGTTTGACCATAAGTGGCCATTATGTTTGATGTTATGTAATCGTTCTGCACTAATGTACCATGTGAACACACGATACAGCTGCTGCTGCCACGTGAGGGAGAAGCAAAGTCAACTATTAGAGTGGAATAAGCTGTAAGTTACAGCCTGCCTTGTATGCAGCAGTGCTGTGTCAAGAAAGGTTCAGTGAGACCAAGGCTGTGCTTGACACCTCTTGCTCTTTAATAAATCATAAATCTGCAGCAGGGGCAAGGGAACAGCAGAGGCAACGTGGATGGTTTTTTAATATGCTGCTCTATTGCTGTTTTGTCTGCGTTTGTGGCCTTTAAAGTTGTCAGATGAATAGTTCTCATAAAACTGTGGAAAAACTTCATTTATGGGTCACATTGTGGTACATACAGCTGCAGTGCATGCTCCATACTTCTTTGTGATGCTGAATGAATAGAGCAGAGCTGGTTGTGAATGGCATTATTGCTTTCTATCTGTGAAATACAAGAGTAGCCCTTCCAGCAGCGCTGCACACATGCCGAGCACGTCACACTGATGCTAATCATGTCCTTGACTCCTGCATGCATCTGCAGGTATATCTCCCACGCAGTTAGGCCGTGATCCCCACTGTCACTCACATGCACTTTGCTTCCAAGAGCATTAAAACTTCAGACTGCTTCTCTAATTTTAACGGCTCTTGTTCTTGTTCGCCCTCGTGGCATCTTCATTTAAATGTGTTACGATCTGTGGAGAGGGAGGAGGTTGGTCCAGAGTTGAACACTTCTGAAGGCTTCTGGCTTTAAACAGTCTTATGAACTATTCACACAAACACGGTGATGCACCAGATCAGTAAAGATTCACTTGGAGTAAGGTGTAGGGGAGATTAAGGTTCAAATCTTTTTATGGAAAGGCTTGTGAAGAACAAAAATGCACGTACAGGGTCTGATCAGAAGGTTCTGACAAATCAAAAGCTTCGCCTGATTTAGATTTGGCTGGTCTCACATTCAACTTCATCTTGTTCCAGCCGACTTTTGCTTGCTGTGCAAGTTTGAGGTCCATGGTGGAGAACACAGAGTGGGCGTGGTTACAACAGCAGCTTCCATGACCTGAAAATAGCAGCTGCAGGATGAAGGATGACTGAATACATTAAAATAGATTCTCTCAAACAGGTTTTGATTTTTAGGTCCTGCATTCTGAACTATTTTAATCATTCCTCATCAGTGTTGGGAAGGTTACTTTTAAAATGTATTCCATTACAGATTACAGATTACATTCCCCAAAATGTATTCTGTAACGTATTCCGTTAAGTTACTCAATGAGAGTAACGTATTCTGAATACTTTGGATTACTTAATATATTATCATGCTGTTTACAACTACATGAATGTACTATTGCTGTGATTTATTACTGTTACTGAAGGTCCGCGGCTCCGAACCGTAGTAAAGGGACCTCTGGCTAATACGGTGGGTTCTGTGTCGGCTCGTAGCTGAAAACTAGCTTTACTTTGTTGTCTGGGTCAACTTTGCTAGCAGAGACAGAGAGAGGCGTTGAAAGGCTGCTCCAACAGAACTTATTGTTTCAGAGGAAAACACGAACACGGTGTACAGTCGAGTCTTAATAGCTTACTTACAACTGGGCTCGTCAGGCTCTCTTCTTGGCTGCAGTGGTTATTATTATATTTACATGCTTCCAGCTCCCGTTTCTGCTCGATGACAGCTCGTACTTTTCCTTTTTCTCCCTCCCTCGCTCACAGACACATAACGGGTATGGCAGTCCATTCTCCCTGCAGCACGGACTACACTGCCCATGATGCTACATTCTTTAGAGCTATACCTGTAGCATTCTGCCTGTTAGCTTAGCACAACAACAACAAAAAGGCCTCTCTCACCCAGGAAACACGCAGAGAGAGAGTGTCACCCTGTAACCATGGCAACCGTAACGCTGCCTGGAACAACAGAACGTAGCTGTCAAACAAAACCCAAACAGTCCTGACCCGCCACAATATGAAACAGGGAAGTACCGCCGTGTAATCCATTTATTTCAACAAAGTAACTGTATTCTAAATACCACCTTTTTAAACGGTAACTGTAACGGAATACAGTTACTCATATTTTGTATTTTAAATACGTAACGGCGGTACATGTACTCCGTTACTCCCCAACACTGTTCCTCATATGAGGCTTAAATTGAAGTAAAGCATTTTCTGAAAATGTGCGTGTACTACGCTGAGCCCAAACCATGAGCGTGTTCTGCAGAGCTGCTGGATGTTAACAGGATAAACCTGCATTCAGAGTCTCCTTGTTTGGGTGAACGTAAGTCAGGTTTTCATCACTAACCACTGAGCAGACGGTGCAAATATTCACACAGTGTTAATATTTGCCTCGGCTCTCGTCTCGCCCAATGAAGACAGCAGGCCCACTGTTGGTTCTGCTCAGGGCAGAGTTACAGGTTTTTCTTAAATGATCCAGGGTCTTGGCCCCACTATGTAAAGTTCAATGTGACATGTGTTATGATTTGGAGCTCTATGAATAAAACTGGAATGAATTGAGCATTTAAATGTCATTCAAATGTCAGTGGCTGAAAGAAGTGTGAGATAAAAAAAGGGCAGATGGAGAAATGAAAGCAAGCTTTTTTCAGGTTATCAATGAAGGAAATTCAGCACATTGGTCGAGTTTATCTGCGAAACAAAGTCAGTCAGTGAGTGAAGAGACGCCTGAAAACCTTCCAGGTAGAAATCTGCAGATTTGGAAACAGTTGTAGAAAATGGTTTAATTTGAACATGTTTGATTTACAGTATTGACCAAAGGATCGTCTCATATGGACACAATTCTAGGTGTGATGGGACATTTCATGCCCTGCTCATGACTTCCTTTTGTTGGTAACTAAACTGTAAGTGCAATAAATATATCAGATTGGGCCCAAATGTGTCGGCTTAATGGGTTCCTGCTATCAGTTTAATAACTGGGCTTTCCACAAAACTCTGAAAAATCTAACTGTGATCTCTTCAGGAGAAACGAATGTGGACTTTACATGTTGTTGTTTTGTTTTTTTAATAGTAAGCCAGTTTAATATTTTCATGAATCCACAGAAGCTGTTGAAGATTAAATTTAATGCCATGAATATGATGAGTTTTCACTAACTGTTTTGCTTCTACCCAAAATTACAAAATTAAAATACAGAAAGGATTTAGGGGGACAAGAAAGTAAAATATAATAAAGACAAAGAGTGAAGACAGAAGTGTAGAAAACACAAATACTAACCAGAGAAAACGAGGAGGCTCGAACAGGGAACAGATGCAGAAAGATGAGGGAACACTGAGGGAACTAAAACTGAAACTTGTTACAAGAATTAAACAAATAGAAACAGGAAGGCTCAGAAATAAGACTCATGCTCTAAAATAATAAAGAAATCAAGACAGGAATCCAAAACTGAAAACACAAATAGATTAAGTCTGAATACAAAACTCAAACAAACCCTGTGACTGTGACAGACAGTCGTCTGGGTCTGTACTTCATTCAATAGTGCACACTGGCTGCACACAAATGTTTTGCTTTGGCAGCAACTTAAACAACTGAGTTACATCAACACAACACATTCATATTCAAAGTTGTGCATTTTGATGAAACGTGATCGAAACATTTTAATCCTTCACAATTTTCTTTTATTCCAACACTATTCAGTAACTTTTACCCCAGAACTACTTCATCACTTAAACACTACATGTTGTCTTCATATTGCATAATGTTCAACAAAGTCTGGTTAACATAAGCAGTTAATGGATTTACAACAACCCTACCCCAGATGTGATTGGGTAAGAGGCACCAGTCGATCACAGGGCCAAACAGTCCTTTGCACTCACACTTAGGAGTCATTTAGAATCACAAAGTAATCTCACTCTAATAACTGAATGACCTTTAACTGTGGGAGGAAACCAGAGTACCCACTGCAAACTAGCCAGACTGTGGGTTTGAACCCGGGACCTTCATGCTGTGAGGTAACAGCGAACCACTGCACCACCACGCTGTCGTGCAGACTCCACAAAAGTAGGAAAGCTACGATTTCAAGGCTTGATGCAGAATTTTTCTGCACGTTTTTGTCCTTGACAGGTTAAACCACATTAATAGCGCTAGCATGCACGGTGTGTGTAGTCATCTGCCTCCAGTGATTTTCCTGTGGTTTAAAATCTCGTGTGGAAGTGGGAAGTCCAGCAACTAACCACTCTGACTAGATTGTATCAGGTCATCTCAACAAGAACAAATGAAGTTGTTAAATTTCATACAGATCCTACATGATTTAATTACGTTCACCATAGAAACAAAACACAAGTTAGACTTTTGTAAATGTAACAACCATCCAATTTCCTTTTTTCTTAGTGCACACGTTTGGGATCTCTGTCTCGCCTCGAGTTACATCAAATTCAGCTTTGTAGTTGTTGTACGATCCTGCTGGCAGAAAAACACTGAAACTGCAGTTTCCCCACCTTTAGGCACAAAGATGAAACGCTGACCTTTCCATCTAAGTGGGTAAGACAGCAAATTAATACAGCAGCGCTTCGGCGGCCTCGGCGGATGTTTTTAGTGCTGTTTGTATGATCCTGACACTCGGTGGAGAACGGACATCAGGCTGGAGGACTGCGGATTTTTAAGAGGAGCATCTATTTAAAAATGTTCAGAACTTTGAGATAAAAAGAAATAGTTTGATAAAAACGAAAATGTTGATACATATTTAAGCAAATCGCCACACATGCAGGGACTCTCTGCATAATTGGGCATCTTATTCCTGTCATCCCTGAGTTCCTGGAACTTTATCAGAGAGACTCAGCAATTCATTGTTCTGTACATGCCATTGTCCTCCAACATTTAGATGCCATTCAGACGTTTTAAATAAATGATTAAATGGAGCGTTTCGCATCACTCCCACTTTGCTGTGCCTCCGCTCATTACAGCTTTTGTAATGAGGGACGTGCGTCGTCTTGGACAATACTTTCCCTCAGTGTTGAGAACAGAGCTGCAGGGTCCAGATTCAATAAATGACACGTTGCTGAATGTGATTCCAGCCTGTACAAAAATAGAAACCTAATCACATTCATTGGAAAAAGGGGACATAAGCTTAGCTTTTATTTCTGCCGCAAAGCTGCTGGAGGGGTGGAGGCGACAAGAGAAGAGTGGGAAGGAAAAGAAAGGAAGGAAAAGGGCACTGTGGCTTTCTGTGGCCCCCACTGCTGGTAAACAAGCCGGGACGTGTGAAATTGGATAAAAGAAAAAGGCCATATAAACAGTGTGATCACTTAGAGCGGAGGGGTGGAGGGTGGGTCGGCGAGGAGAGCACGGCGGCTTCCTGTGAATGCAGAGCCCTGTGGGAGCGACAGAGAGGTGAGCAGAAGAGTTAGAGGGAGCTTAATGGGAGGATAAGACCGAGAAAGGAAAGAAATGCTGCAGCCACTGGAGAGAGGGCCTTACAGATGCCGGGTGTGTTTCTAATGTGGGGGGAGGAGAGCTGCTGAACTTTGAGGGGAAAGAGGAATAGGTACTGGATATCTTCCAGCTCGTACGCATAGATGAGCCGAGAGGAGACGACTCCGGCTGAGGGAGAAATATCAGCGTTTCAGAAAATAACCGAGCTGTCAAAATACATCGCAGTCAGACATTGTTTCATACTTTGTAATCAGTCACTTCTTGCGGAAGGATTACGGACGGTGGAAACAATTTTGTTGAGCAAAACGTTCATCCCCCTGCACCTCTGCTCTTATAGACACTTCTCTTCTTCTCTCCAGTTTGCAGATGTAGCAGCAGCATATTTTTCACCCCTGAAGGATTACTATCTACGAGGTCCCACCGCTGAGATTGATCACTTCAAAACTTCCCCCCTGAGATTATCTAAATATCCTTCAGAATATGCTTCTGCTGCATCTGAACGCTGTGAAAACTGTCATTTTTCAAAAAGAAAAAAAGTTTTCTGAGCTGTAAGCAGTACTTTGCTAAAAGTGCCACAAAGTACTAAAGAGAGAAGCGAGCGGAAAGCGCTGAGGAGACAGATGAGCTGAGCACGTTATCAAGCGCCACACCTTTTAGCAGCTAATGCTTCAAGGTTTCTTCTGTACGCTACACAGCTCGGGAAGGCGGCTACCGCCTTTTTAAAGAAACGCTGAGGTTTGTCGTCAGGTATGAAAATGTGTAAACCAGGAATGAACCAATATAATAAGATTTTTTCATTAGAATTATCATAAGAGAAAAGCAATGATGAGCTCATGAGTAACTCAATCTCTTCATAATCCCCCCTTTAGGCTACAATAATAACGGTGCTGTCAGCGAAACAACTAAACTTTTGTTGTTTTACTGCATTTCTTTATTTCTCATAGAGCAGGAACAAGAATATAAACAGTGAAGCTTTAACAAATGCAGCTACAGTTTCCATCTGCACAGCACGAGCCCACAGTGTGCACTCTCCTAACATTAGCAACCTTCTCGGTCATTAGGGAGTCTTTGACTCACACCTGCAGCCGCTGCCTCCTCACACTTTTTAAGTGACATTTCCTGTTGACTTGTTGTGACGTTTTTGTCATCGCTTGGCTAAAATATCAACTGCTAAGACTTGTTTCTGAGACTGAAGTTGCAACAGAAAGATTCCCAGTCGTGCCACAGCTCTGTCCTGATACAGACGCACACATCTGAAAACTGCAGCACTGCATTAATATAAACCCGCAGGAAGCGGGAGGATTATGTGACAGCGATGGCAGAGCAAGGAGGCGTTCTTTTATCACTGTGGTTAATTGAAGTAATAATACTGGGAGCATTTCTAACAAACAGCTTATCCAGGTGGCGAGCTCTGAAAAATGACACCAGTGTAGAAGCGCTAAAAGCCGCAGTTCCTCTGGTGGCCACTTGACTGACTACAAATGCCAGTCAAATCCCCTTATATACCATATCAACCTTTACACCAGAAATAAACAATACAAGCAAACAAATGGCAAAATAAACATGGATACTGGAGCTTGGGAACTGGTTAATGACAGAAGTGCCTTGAATTAAAGTCAGCTAATTAAAGTCACTGAATCAAATCTCTCTACAGTGTTTGTGCTGCTGCTTTAATGAACACAGACTACAGCCTGCTACAAAGCTTGTGCTTCAGTGTTTGGGAGTTAAATTCGACTATTTTACCAGTCTGCTTTAGTACTAGTTAGCACATATAAGTATCTGTGCAATGCAGTGTTGGGGAGTAACGGAGTACATGTACCGCCGTTACGTATTTAAAATACAAAATATGAGTAACTGTATTCCGTTACAGTTACCGTTTAAAAAGGTGGTATTTAGAATACAGTTACTTTGTTGAAATAAATGGATTACACGGCGGTACTTCCCTGTTTCATATTGTGGCGGGTCAGGACTGTTTGGGTTTTGTTTGACAGCTACGTTCTGTTGTTCCAGGCAGCGTTACGGTTGCCATGGTTACAGGGTGACGCTCTCTCTCTGCGTGTTTCCTGGGTGAGAGAGCGCCTGTTGTTGTTGTTGTGCTAAGCTAACAGGCAGAATGCTACAGGTATAGCTCTAAAGAATGTAGCATCATGGGCAGTGTAGTCCGTGCTGCAGGGAGAATGGACTGCCATACCCGTTATGTGTCTGTGAGCGAGGGAGGGAGAAAAAGGAAAAGTACGAGCTGTCATCGAGCAGAAACGGGAGCTGGAAGCATGTAAATATAATAATAACCACTGCAGCCAAGAAGAGAGCCTGACGAGCCCAGCTGTAAGTAAGCTATTAAGACTCGACTGTACACCGTGTTCGTGTTTTCCTCTGAAACAATAAGTTCTGTTGGAGCAGCCTTTCAACGCCTCTCTCTGTCTCTGCTAGCAAAGTTGACCCAGACAACAAAGTAAAGCTAGTTTTCGGCTACGAACCCGACACGAACCCACCGTATTAGCCAGAGGTCCCTTTACTACGGTTCGGAGCCGCGGACCTTCAGTAACAGTAATAAATCACAGCAATAGTACATTCATGTAGTTGTAAACAGCATGATAATATATTAAGTAATCCAAAGTATTCAGAATACGTTACTCTCATTGAGTAACGTAACGAAATACGTTACAGAATACATTTTGGGACATGTAATCTGTAATCTGTAATGGAATACATTTTAAAAGTAACCTTCCCAACACTGGTGCAATGCAGCGGTACTGTTTATGAATGCAGCTTGCTAACCAAAGATTAGCTGACAGCTGTCCAAAACCAACATGTTTATGTCCATCTTTTATATACAGTTTCAGTTTAACACAACATCCTTTTAAAGATTTTTATCATTAGCAGCTTGTGTTTAAATGCAGGATAAATAGTAGCAGTTAGGACTTCTGTAATGTGCATTATGTAATGAAAGCTGTTTAGCCATCTGCTTATGCTGCTTGTGCTGTTAGCCATGAGGAGCTGTTAATGGTTGGTTTGGTGAAAGCTGCGATTTAAAGATCGCTCAGGTAGAAAGTGAACTGGAAAACCATCAGAATAACTCAGGTTATGTTTCAGATCCATCCTCCTGAAATACTCACAGAAGTGAATTATGACCTGGAGAATTAACACTCCCTTTATCAGCATGTAAAAAGATTATTTATACATTTCTGGCCTTTTTTCTGCTTTAGAGAATCAAGCTGTGAGTTTGTGCTGCTGCCTTGGCCAAGAGATTTGATCGCAGTGGGACGGAAGCAGAGAAACTGTTCCTCAAGGCAGAAGATATTAATTATGTATGAGTTTTCATTAAGGCTGTATGCAATAACTAACAGGTGACCGGCCAACATAAACATCCTGCGTATGTACTTGATGGGTAAATAAATATATTCCTACCCACAGCTGTCAAGTATAATGGTGTGAAATGGGCATGACATCAGCCAGCATGCATATATGCATACTGAATGTCTGACATTTGCAGCTTGTACTAGACGCAGAAACAGGGAGACGTTCACAGAACCGACTCCATGGCACCACATTTAAAAATTTGCTTACTGATAAACAGCCTCCTCTCGTAGATTAAAGAAACGTTTAATCAGCTCCACTCCCTCCACGACTTAATCCATTTATAACTGTTCCAAGTCTTAATTTCTATCAACGCTGCACCAGAAGCTGCAAGAAAGGAAAAGAGAAACCAAACTATCAGGTGCAATGCAAAACCAAAAAAGGAAAATTAAACTTCTTAACACCAAACATCTTTATAAATGACTGCGTGTCACATTCAGCATTGACACTTAGTGTTTGCAGTGCATGAGAAACTTTCAATAAACAAGCGACAGCTGCACTTTTATAATAACAAATCTAAATCCCAGTTGGAGACCCACCTGATTGGTAGATTAGCTTTAGTTGTTTGGGACGAACGAAACGGCAAAAAGTAGACTTGTCCCAAAAGACACTAACAACACCAAACTATAAACACTGAGGAGACATTTGGTTGGCAGCATGTGCTTCTTGGAGAAGGGATATGAAAGCGGTGCATCAGACGAAGGAGCAGAGACAGTTCGGCTGTGGGAGGATAAGCCTGGAGCACGCCTGCTGCCAACTGGTGCACGCTTCTAATGTGGGTGACAAATACTCACACACAGCAACACATGTACGGTCGAAGTCATTACGGAAAACAGTGGGAAAAGGAAATAGAAGAAGTATCACTCACTAAGCTTTCTAACAGTGCGTGTGTGTGTGTGTGTGTGTGATTATTATTATTATGCAAATAACAAAGGCACCTATCCAAAGCAAAGCAGAGCAACTTGCACCTTGACTAAAGTCGTGCCAATTCAGCCGTGACAAATGAAGGCCTGAGTAAGAGGTTATATTTTAAGGCCTTTTAATTCAAAGAGAGCTTTATTAACACGTCTGAGCAAAAATCAGGTATGTTAACAGTCATGACAGGATTAAATTCAGTTTTTCTGCGTGCAGGAAGTTCTCACTAAAAACAAAGACAGAAATCGGATTGTCAAGACTTTTGTTTTCTCATTAAAAAAGAGGTTTTAAAAAACTGAGAGACAAGTTCATGGTCGCTTCTGTAGAGTGAAACTCATTACACGTGCATGCTGAAAATATGGGTAAGAAAAACATCTCTACTTGCACAGTGACTGAAGCCATGTGACTGCCACTTATTTTTGGTTAGCTTGTTGTTGTGTGTTCAGATCTTCAGGCCATCAGATTCCCGTGTGTTTCTATATTCATACAAGTTTGGATTAACAAGAATGATTATAATCAGGTTTCTTGCCTTGAAATTAAAGTTTATAATACAAAGAATAAACTTTAGAGTTTGATGTGTTTGCAAGGCCGTTCTGTGTCAAAATGATTTTTTTTTGTTTGCATTTTGCAGCAGGACAAATACAAAAAAAGTCTGTTATAGACAAAGATCATGTATAATTCATGTGTCGCTGTCAGATTGGATACCGCAACCTCGACCATGAATGCTAAAGTGAAAATGAGTGTGAAAAAATGTGCTGAAATTAATGAATCATTAAGGAAACAAAGCTGGTCGAGGGTGGCTTTGTTTTTAACAAGCGGCACACTTCAGTGGGGTTTACGGCTTTTGCCCAGCGGAGCTGCAGCCTTGTTGAGCCAGAGCCCGTCAGGCTCACAGGAATATTTATAGTCTCATTCACCAACACAGTGCAACTTACTACACTTGTCTCACAGAACATAAAGTGACAAGCAGAACAGTTACTTAAAGAGAATTACTCCCTGCAAATTGATCCATGTAACCCCTTTTAATGTTTATTCTGTTGCCAATATCAGACTGCCTCCAACTCTGCAGCTTAGAGAAGACCTAAAAGTGTTTTCTTTGATTTCACTTCATCTGCAATATTCGATTATTTTTTTTTGCACTGCTTTACACCAAAGATCATTAGGATGACAAACATCTCTTGGTTTGGTGTTTTTTGGTATTAATTTCTCTAATTTTACATGTCAAAGCCAATTGGGGAAGTACTACTGCTGTGCTGGTGAAATACTTGTTTAATGTGTTTGGTGGCTCTGGAGGAGTTTTTGTTTACTCGAGTGACATTGCTTGAGAAATGATTGGTCTCCACAGAGACTGTAATTACAGAAACACCGCATGAAAACCTGGCCGTCTGGGGGTTTAATGATGTGGGCTTTTACAGAGGGGGGGCTCTAAAATACTGATGCAATCATGGGAAACATTGCTGTTTAACATGGGAGTCATACTGCCATAGACTAATGGCCCATTTCCATTGAAAAAACTGTATACAAAAGATGGATGTAGCTGACATGACATCACTGCCTGGTATTTCTGATTACCATATTTTTCAGACCATAAGGAGCATTAAGCGAAACAAAACAGTCAGATAAGTCAAACGTTACTCAGCTCCTTCTTCTTGCTTCCTCCTCTTCCGTACCATTGATTCATTAATGCTGAATCCTCTCACGGCTGCTCTGTTTCCATGTTGTTGCAGTATATTAATGACTAACCTCGTATTGTGGATGGATTATCTCAGTTGTTCTCCTGACTGAAGTTTGGTCCGTTTACAGCATCCTGCCATGCGATTGCATTTGTCTCTAACCATCGGGAACCTTCACGTTAACTTTTATCGAGGGGAAAAAAGTTAGCGTTCATCCTCCAGCTTCACTGTGTTTATGCTAACATAGCTGTGTCGCTAGCGATCACGTAGCACATCATTATCTACCAGCTAGCCCAACTTCAGTAACCCTACAAACGTCACTGCTGTTTAGTTTTCTGTCTTCATTTATGTTGGAAGTGATAGCAGAGCTGTACGTTTGAATTTATTCAGAAATCTCTCAGTCAGAACATGCTATATCATGCTTAGGTGGAAGCTAGCGAGCTAACTTCCTGCTAACTTCCTGCTAACTTCTAACTCTATTAAATGTAATAAATTCTGTTTTCATGGATGCCTGGATGTTAAACTTAATTGTTACACCTGGTAAAGCAGCAACGCTGATCATTTTATTAAAGATGAAAGAATTTAGACAGTTTTTAACTCTCAGTGATGCTGCAGTGTTCGTTTGACTTTGGGACCTGAATCTGACGGAATTTAGGACCCAGATTACTCCGCGAGGCTCCTGACTACGGCAGCCGTAATGCTCCGAAAATCCATCAGGCGGTGCGGCTTTGTAGCTTAGCAAAGTTGTACTAAAACATTTTTTGACAGATTTTTGAGCGCCATGTACCACATAAAATCGGTTTGAGAATTCATACATAAGACGCACTGTCGATTTTTGAGAAAATTAAAGGCTTTTAAGTGCGCCTTATAGTGCGGAAAATACGGTAGCTAACACTTGCGATCGCTGTTACCAAGCTTCATCCATACTGTATGAGTCACAAACAAACGAACATGTAGAAGATTCAACTTAGTTATAAAAAATAATTCATTATGGAGGTTTTGATTAACTGTGAAGACCACAATAATTTTTTGTACCTGACTGGAAAACTGTTTACCTCGACTGTAGGACTGTGCATTTTAACATTAAAGTCTATGTGGATCAGCTCACTGGAGTCAGCCTCAAGTGGCCTTTACAGGAGCTGTTATTTCTGCATTGGCTTTATTTGTCAACCACGAGGCGGACACTTGTTTATGTAAACCACTGAATCAAATTTAAAGACAACTGCAGCCAATGACACTGATCCTATGGATGCAAATAGCTTAAATTGACAAAGCATTAGAATACACACTCTGTCATCTTTTGAATTTAAAAGTCCTTGAACTCAATAAATTGGTGAAAGCCATTCAAACCTGGCTGCTTTGGAGCACTGGAATCTCAACGAGTGATAAAGTGGGATTTGTCACATTATGCTTGATGTGCTCAGCCAGAACAGGCCTGAACAGTGAGGATAGTTTTTACCCTTTTTTTGTTGTATTTTTTTAAAGCTAAGGTAGGCAACATGTTTTTTGCACCATTAGACAAAAATCCATTAAAAGCTTTCAGCATATTGAAATGCAATTAGTCTGAGAGAGAAGCAGACCCTCGCACCTACTCTGGCCTGTTTTTAAGTAGGTGACAATGATATGAGACTATGGCCAGATGGCATAATCGATGCTTTGTTCAGCCTGAGCTGGTCGACATCAGTCCATTACACAAATCAAAGCCCTAGATGTAGCTATAAAGAAATATGTATGCTTCAACAGATTTGTGTGTCTGTAAGTGAGAGACTGTCTAAGTCCATGCCCTTTAGTGATGGCAGGGGAGAACTCAGGGCTGACCTCAGGTCTCCACGCCCCATCTGAAGGTGTAGTGAAGCTGTTGGCATTATTGTGTCCTCAGAGGATGTTGCTGATGCGTATCCTTGCACTGAGCTTCTTGCGCCCCCCCTGGCCTCAGGGTGGGTCTCATGACAACAAGCAGTATCGTCCCACATCGAGCTCATCCAACACAGCAGCCTGTCTCACACCTCACTCTCTGTCCTCCTCTATCCCCAACCCCATCCCCTCCACCTGCTGCGAGCTGTTCCAGATAACCAGTTGCCTTCACCTGCAGAGACCTGTTATCGTTTAAACCTCATTGACACTCCCACATGGAAACCTGCTTTACAGTTGCTTAAAATCTTTAAATTGATGAATTGAATCAAAATGTTTTCACCATTAAAATATTTAAATTACATGAAGTTTTTGGTAATGTGATGGATAGTCCTGTTACAGGTTTCACATTATTCCTCTGATCGATGGGGGACTGTACCACAAAATATTGTAAAGCTTCAACAAAAGCAATAAAAAGGCTTCATGCAGGTTACGTGGATGCAATAAATGCAGGATTTTCTTTGGGTTTTTTCAGGAACTCTGTGCACCACGAAGATATTTTAGAGTTTTAACAAGAACCAGCAAGAATAAACCAAAACTTATCCAAAAGAGTGCAAAACTGAGTTTCCATTAGCATATTGTTATGTTTGCCATACACTGGGAAACAGTTTGTATAGTGTTATTGTTTCCTCATTGAGACAACAAATGCTTATTTGTGTTCTAATTATTGATGATGTGTTTTCTGTTGTTGTTGTTTTATTGTGATGGGGTAATCATATTAGTCATAGAAACTGAACTGGAATAGAAATAAACGTCACTGCACACACGGGGAACAAACCTCTATATCAGCCTACTGCCAATATACAAGACAGAGACATAAACTAGCCAGAATTTATTTCCATTTAATTTCAACAAATAAGAAAACAGTAAAACGCTCACATCTAAGAATAAAATGAATCTTTATCTAAGTGTTTTTGTCTTGACCCAGACTATCTCCTGATATTGTATCGTAAAAACTAGATGAAACCTTTGTTACATTGAAAAGGGGCGCTGTGGTGTGAATACCTGAAATCCCCAAAACTTGGGGAGCTGTGTGAAACAAGAACAAAATGCAATGATTTGCAAACCTCATAAATCCGGATTTTACTCATGGTGAAACACAGAAAACAGGAAGAGGAATGACGTCCCCTTCTTGTCTGATATAGGACTGTAGATGCTCCGGTCCATGACGCGCCAGAAAGGTCCGGACTGCACTTAAGCTTGTTCAACACCGGACTCCTGTAGTATGAAGTCATGCTGTTGTTTCAGGTTTTTGTTTTTGTAGGGATTTTTTCACCGTGTTTACTTCTTCGAAACTCTTTCTAAGATGCTCCTTTTATGCCCACTCATGTTACTCACTGTTTACCAAAATATTCCTCCAGCTGTTTACTTTTCCAGCCTTTTGTTGCCCGTCTCCCAACTTTTCTCAAAACATGTTTAAAATGAGCAAAAATATTTGAAATAAAATGAATAAAATGATGTTTAGACATCTTTGTGAGGACAGAACATTGAGACCAACTTTCACTTGTTGCAGCGGTCCCCAACCTTTTTGGCGCTACGGTTTATGTCCGACAATATTTTCATGGACAGGCCTTTAAGGTGTCGGAGATAAATACAACAAAATAAAACCAGTACCAAAAAAAGAAGATTTATTCAAACGATATAAAAATAATGATAAAAACTGATTAAAACCCCTGAAAACCATAAATTTCACGCCCGAGCCTCAACTTGGTACCAAACGACTCACGGACCGGTGCCAGTCCGTGGACCAGGGGTTGGGACCGCTGGATTGTCCCTGTCCTCATGAGTTTGAAGACATTTTTGAGGCTGAAAATGTGGTTTTAGTGTCAGGGTCAGGTTTGGCACTCGTTTTGATGGTTAGGGTGAGCAGCTAGGGAAAGCGTTATGCCAATGAGATGTCCTCACTGAGACACAGTGTGTGTGTGAGTGAACTGACTGAATCCGTCTCGTTTGCAGCAGAGGACATTCGCAGCCAGCCCTTTCTCTGATCCCTTCACGGTGAAGATCAGTGGGGTTATTCGACAACCACAAGAAGACCCAGAGATGCTGTGGGTGATGGGTCCGGTGCTGGCAGTCATTCTGATTATCATTATAGTCATCGCTATTTTACTCTTCAAAAGGTGAGTATGACGCAACAGCAGACACTGTGAGGACACACGCTGGTTATTTTTGGAGTGACGCCTCCAACAGATGCAGAAAACATTAATCGTTGATCACATCAGACACTGTTTTTTACAAGCACATTTTAATTTCTGTTAACATTTTCCTTCACAAGGCCTTTACTGCTTTGACTTCAATGAATATTCAAGTAAAGACAAAGGCTGTAAAAATGCTAAATTATTACATTAATGTAGTGGATCTATCAGTGACTGAATATGATTTTAGTACATCCCCTAATTTGCAATAGTATGAAGGAAGAACTCCTTTTTAAGAAGAAATGATCGCAGCAGGAGCAGGCGTAGGAAACAGCAGCTTTATGGAACGTGTCAGGGAAAAACGAGCGCACAGAGATAACAACAGAACTCAAACGATGAAAGACAAAGGACGAAATGTAATGATGTGCAATACAGTAGAAAAGAAATACTCAACACATGATGGGAAGTCCTCCTTCGAGCCTGTAGTGACATATCTAAGACATCGTTCAAGATGACCTGATTCAGCCCTAATTTTCCTTTATTATCAAAAAGGAAAATTTTAAGTATGAACTTAAAAGTGAAAAGGGTGTTTGTCTCCTGAACTCAAACTGGGACCTGGATCCACAGGAAGGGAGTCTGATATGTGAAGCTCTGTCTCCCAAATAAGCCTGCAGGCTGAGAGTGAAGTGCTTCACTGGGATAATATGAATATGAGGTTTTTAAGATTATACAGCACCAAGTCACAACAACAGTCACCTCCAGGTGCTTAATATTGCAACGTAAAGACCCTATAGTAATACAGAGACTGGTTAGGGTAAGCAGCTAGGGGCCCTCCACGAACAGTGGGAAGGAAAAACTTCCTTTTAACAGGAAGAAACCCCTGATAGGACCAGGCTCAGGGAGGGGCGGGGCCATCTGCTGCGCTGGTTGAAGCTGAGGGGAGGGAGAGAGGACAAAGACACACTGTGGAAGAGAGACAGAGATTAATAATAACTCATAATTAAATGGTTTATATTCAAATGGTGAGAGAAGGAGAAACGCTGAAACGTGAAGGGTGAATTCAGGGTCACTCGATCCAGCTTTAACTATAAGCTCTGTCAAAAAGCAAAATGAAGATCTTCTAAATTAGTAAGACACCATTTCCTCTCCATCTTATGAGTAATCTGCTTTAAAGTGAGTATTTGAGAGTGAGACCATGGTGTCACGTACTTCTGATTTCAGAGCAGCCACAGTGTTCAGAGTCGTACACAGTAAGGATGTACGGCTATTAACAAGATGATCAACATCTGTGGGAGCCGGATTTAGGAAGGCGCTCTGATCGTTCAAGACTTTGAATGTGAGCAGAGGAGAAAAACGAGTTTTTGCTGAATTCTCTCACTGTAGCGTTTTGGTAAAATAACAAAAATACACTCACACCTAAATTACTTTTTCTAGTTCCCGCTTCGTCATTTCAGTTAGCAGAGCAGTTTGTTCATATAGATTTTTATAAACTTTATTTAAAAAAAAAACGTTTACATGTCAAACTATCAGATGTAAAAAAAAAAATACACTTTCATTCCCTGAAATTAAGTAACAGAAGCATCAGGATACAGATGATCCTTTTTGTCATCTGTTGTGAGACTTTTGGTGAACCTTGGAGGCAGCACATGCTCATTGTGTTCCTCTCATATCGTCCAGCTGAGTGATCATTTTCACATAGTCCACAGAGAGACCTGAAGCATTTTCTTCAGCACAACAGATGACAAGAAGATTTTATTAGAACCGAGTGCCAGGAAACGGTCAGAGTGGAAGATTTTCTAGAATACAGACAGACATTTGTCTTGTTCGAGCTGGCCTGAAGGCAAAGGTCCTCCGTGACATATGGGAGGGAGGTGCTGCGAGCTACCTTGCGGCCCTGCTCTTCAAGCCTGACAGTTGGCTCATGCTTCCTGTTCTTGGGTCAAACATCTGGAGTTACTGACTGGGCTGACGAGGGCCTCCATATGGCTGCTGCGCCGCTCAGAGGCACAACTTGTTTTGTCTTTTTCCTCATTCTTCCTTTTGCTGAAGTCCAACGTCAAACAAAATCCTTTGTTTTTCCAAGATCTTTTTTTTAGTTAAGTAAAAAATAAATACAAATATAAATATTGCCTGAGATTGTGAAGACTTGGTGACATTTTTAACTAATATTGACATATTCGGATATCTTAGAGTTACTAAGACCTTAAGTGCGTCTAATTAAGGGTATTTTAGATTGTTGGGTGTGTTTTTACTGTCAGCCTCACATGATTCCATTTAGTTTGAAAATCATGAAACTTGAATTAGGTAACCAGTAGGGGTGCAACGATACACAAAATTCACGGTTTGATTCGATACTTTGGTGTCACGGTTCGATACTTTTTCGATACAAAAAAAAATGTTCATGCTTTTTTAATTTGTCATTTATTAAAATTATAAATATATATTTTAACTCAAAAGTACAGTTTTTAAATTTAATGTTGCTGAAACAACAAAGTAATAAAAAAATAAATCTATCTGATGGAGAAATCACTCATCTTTGGAAAAGAGAGTTTATTACAGAGAAATGTCTCTTTCCAAAATAAAAGCTCTACTATACGCTTCTTCTGGGCTATATTCTCAGCAGCATATTAAACATATCAGGTCCCCATAAGGAGAATCATGTGCTAACGGCTGTCTAATGACTCGGGTAAAGTTTGTAGCATGCGTGCTTGTTGTTTTTGTCTGCTTCCACTTGTCTTTGCACTAGGATGATGTCGGAGTAAATGTGCAGTCATATTCGTTGTGTTCCCACTAGTGCTGTCAGCGTTAATCTGAAATGACGTTAACGCCACAACACGGCAAATCTCCGTTAACGAGCTACCGCGGATCGCCCCCGTGCGTGGGGCTGGACGGCCAACACGTTAACGAGCTAACTGCGCTAACACACTAGTTCCCATCCATGTAATTGAGCATTGTGGCACATCCAACATACTGTTTTACTTTTGTCCATGACGCGCTTACCTTCAGGGTCATACGTCACATGAAAACCTAAATAGTTCCAAACGCCAGATCTGAATGAGGGTGGGGGGGGTTCAATTTGCCATGTTGCAACTAGCTTAGCTTCTGTCTCGCTAGCTTGCGCTGCGCTCAGTGAATCTGCGTTCGACTACTCCGCCTAGGCTGCACTGTCCAGCGCAGATCCACTGAGCGCCGTCAGAAGGAAAGTTGATAAAATAAATTTAAAAATTTGTATTCGATACATATGCGTACCAAACCGAAAGCACTGTATCGAACAGTTCAATATCGATACGAGTATCGTTGCACCCCTAATAATTAGTCACAAGAAAAGTTTTCAACAGTTAGCTTATGTATACCAATATCGACTCATGCATGCTAAACTGAAATATAAAGAGGCTGCTTCGTATTGTTTCACTTACACATTTTGTTGAGGGGAAAACTGATGCAAAAGTTGGAATGAATACCAACCATAGAAATGGATAGCCATGGGTTTGTGACCCAGAAGTGACCAGAAGGTGCAGTGTTGTTATTAGCTTAGCCAGGAGGCTAGGTTAGCATGCTGCATTCATGAACTATACAGGTACAATTCACAGCCATCGGCTAATAAAAAAGAAAAAGACAGGATTTGTCTCACCAACAGCACAAATACTACAGATAGATGGACGGAGACGAAGCCTAGCAGCTACACCCTACTGCGTCACCTTCCACCTATCAATAAACGCAGCCAACCCCCACATAAAAAACACAAATTCGTCCACCACACAGCTGCTATGAAGAGGGGAAGTAGCTCCAGAGCAGTTTTCTGTAAACATGTTTATTTCTGCTGTAAGCTTCGACACTTTAACTCGGGAGTCTCTGACTCCTGGCTGGCTTTTAGAGCCAGTCTCCAATGACCATTAGAAGAACTTTGGTGTTTGGCCCTTTCAGCACTGTGGGTTGATGTTTAGGGGAGACAGCAGCTTCATCACTTTCCACAGACTGTGAAACCAGCCTTCCACTCAGGTTATACAGTAATTTGTTCCAGGTTGCTCTGTGGAGATCATTAGAAATATTAAAAACACTCTCTCTTTGTTCATGAACTACATCAGATTTTATTAGAAAATAAGATCAGGTCAAAGATGAGATGAAGGAGTAGTTTGTGAGGTGAAGCAATGAACTCTGTCAGGTCCTGTGACGACTTGTAAATGAATCCTCTCTGTTTCTTCCTCCTTGTTAACTGTCTGCCTACTTTCTGTGGATGCAGCAAACAAGAAAGGTTAGTGCTCCTGTCTGTTTCCACCCTCCTGCCTGCCCTTGCACATCGCGCATGCTGTGTAAAACGTGCTTTGTGGGTCAGACATGTCTACATTTGCTGACAGTGATGATTTGTAGTGACAGATACTTGTTTCTGTTACACGTTCAAATCACACCTGCACGTCAGTGTCTCTGAGCTGTCTTCTTTTTGTTTGGCTTTCAGGCATATCGGCTTCAATTGACAGCCCCTCTAAGCATGTGTGTCTTCAGTGTCAGCGTGTGAGACTACATGTTTGTCTCTTTGTGCGTCTGTTTTCTGCTGTTCAGCTCTGTGTCGAGTGTCGAGTTCACAAATCCGGCTGATCTTTCCCTCCAGAATAATCCTCCCTTCATGCTTTCTTCACCTCTCAGCCCCTCACACACCTGCAGAAGCAGCCTTCATGGAAAAATCGAATCCTGATATCACCAGGAGGCAATAACTGACATCACAATCGCATTTCACTCCCCTGTTTGTGTTACCTGCAAAAACATGCTGAATACTCACCTGTGTATATATGTGTCACGTGTGCGTGGGCTGATTGATGATTTATGGGCTCCATTTACTTTCCCTAATTCAAAATGTATAAAATATAATATCCGTTCATCAAGAGATGTTTTAAATATAAGGACATTCTGTTTCAAGGTGAAACACTCAGGTTTGCCTGCACTTAAACCCTAATGTAGTTATTACATTTAAGACATGCAAATTAACCGTTCATTTAAAGGGGCTGTAGCTGTTTGAGCTGAGCAGATGAATTTCAGTGTCATATTTCTGTTTTAAAGGAGAGTCATTTGCATTTCTCATTGTCTGTGTAGCAGCCGCGCAGTCTCGTATCGCCACATTTCCAGAGAGGGGGTGTTGAGTTGCCCACTCTTTATTTGCATAAAGTTTGGGTCGAGGCTACTTTATGCAAATCAGGTGTGTCTGAAAATCTTTGAAACAGGCAGTCGATGATCTTAAATCAGTGTTTGAAAAGTATGGTTAAATGGAGAAAGCTTCTACTGCAGTTCAGTAGCATGCTGTAAATATCAGGTCATACTTACACGTTTAATATTCCCAAGTACGACAGATACTTCACTAATGATAAAGACCTGCTAAATAAATACCAACATGAGCCACGAACATTTGAACTGATACATTTCACTCATTTTGTTTGGAAAACTGTGTCATCGGAGAAAAGGGTTTGGATTTGACTCATCTGGACGTCTAAGGAGTTTAGAAGTGCTGAGAATTTTTTTTTTTAATTAGTAATATTAACATACAAACAAAATGCACCATATATTACACATTCAGAGAATAAACATTCCTTACATATTAGCAACTTTCATACATAGGAAAAAGAAAATATAAAGATGGGGTCACATAATTTAACAGATTATTAACTCACTAAATCAAAATCTTCCACAAAGGAAACAAAAAAAGCCATAATTAGCTTTCTTTTCTTTCAAAAACACTCCAAACATTATCATATTTAAGGTAAATGGGGTAATTTGAATCCCACTGGAATAAGGCCAGGTATGAAAATCCAACCAAAATATTTGTATAAAATTGCACAAAAAGAATAGATGGTCCAAATCCTCCTCTTCTGTTTCACAAAATACACAATTACCGGTTTCTATTTTGAATCTATCACCAAGGAGTCTATTTGTCGGGTAAATTTTATTCAAAATTTTAAATTGGACTTCTTTCCCTTTAGGAGGGATAGGGAAGGTGATATAATCAGTTCTTATTCTTTCAGTTTCTTCCCTTTGGAAATCTTTTAATATGTAATTACGTCTAAGTACATTTGGAGAATAAAGACTCCTTAATGAAGATCTTAGAAACTTATTATTGCATTTAACATCACAAAATCGAATACCATCTATATATAACTGCCTTAACTTGGGGAAGATGTCAGAATATATTATATCATTTACAACTATGTTTTTAAGTGACAATGGAATGGATTTTATAACCCGATTAAATTTACTTTTAGAACATTGGATATTAAACTTTTGGCAAAAATCTTGATGTCCTAGAACATGTCCTTCCTCATCTACAAAATGGGCAATTGCCCAAACACCTTTTGATAACCAATCTTGAATAAAAATAGATTTTCTGTTCATCAGTATATATCTATTGTTCCAAATTGGGCTATTATGTGGAGTGAAATTATGTTTAAATAACATTTTCCAATAAAGAAGGACCTGTTTATGGAATTCAGAGAGTTTAACAGGTAGCTTAGTAAGTGTAGGTGTAGTAGGTGCTGAGAAATAAAAGACGCCCTTTCAACCAAATTGAGATATAACAGGATGTATTTTTCTGGCTCGCCACCTTTCACTTTTTAATCAATTCTTAATGTTCTTTTGATGGTATGACGCCTTCAGCGTCTTCTTTGAGCGTCTTCTTTGAGAGGGTTTTAGCTGAAATTCTGTGCAACCCTGGCATCAGGAACCAAGACTGGACACATTGTTACCCATCGACAGGTTTTATTCACGTATCCAGTCAAGTGACTGAGTCAACCTTAGGTTGCTGGTCTGTTTCAGGAATTATATTGTTACTGATTTTAAGTCTGTGTTTATTGTTTAGTAGATACTTTTCTTGGGCCATAAAATACAATTTAAAACAAATACATTAAAATTCCTATAAAATTGGAAAGTCAGAGTAAACCAGTTCTGCTTGCAGCCAAAGTTTCCATCATCTATAAAGTATGCTCAAATTACGTGTAATCCTTATAGTTTTTTGCACCATAGCTTGTTGCAGATTATTTTTTCCCAGTATTTTCCAGAAAATAAAGTTTAGAAATTTGCTCATTCGGAGTCATTAATACCCGTTTGGCCTGTTGGTACATCATGTAACATTAAATTGGTTTTGTTTTTTCTCCAGGAAACGAACGTCTCCAGCCAAGGATGAGCACATGGCAGGAGTGAAGGACTCGCTGCTGGCCCACTCGTCAGATCCTGTGGAGATGAGGAGACTCAACTATCAGACACAAGGCAGGGACACACACAAACACACAAGCAAACATTCAGCCCGACAAACTTTTACTGTTGCATCCAGTTTCTGTTCCTAAAGGTGCTGAGAAATGATCGCTGAAGGATTGTGTTACATTGACACCCAGAAATATAATGAAGGGTCCTGTTTTTGAGGTGACAGGTGACAACTGTCAGATTCAGTTTCTCAAGTATCCGTGTCGCCTCGGTCGTTTTTGGATGAGACGGTTTTAAAACAGTGTTTTAGTGTCGGTGCAAGAAAATGAAACAACTGCGTTAGAAAATATCTTCATTCATATTTTGAAACCTCCACTTTGGCACTTTGTCTCCATGTTGTTGTTCTTTTTACGTCAGAAGTGATGTTTTCATGAGAGGGCGGAGTCTTAAGTTAGCAGGTTTAGCAACGTGATTTTTTTTTAGTTCAATTTAATTTCATCAGTTAAGTTTTAGTTACATGGAGCCAAATCACAACAACAGTTGTCTTAAGGCGCTTCATATTTTAGGTAAAGACACTACAATGTTACAAAATAACCCCAACAACCAGACGACCCCCTCTGAGAGCACTTAGTGACAGTGGGAGGGAAACGTCTCTTTTAACAGGAAGAAACTTCGGGCAGAAGCAGGCTCAGGCTGGTTGGGGGTGAAATTTTAAGAATGCCTTGCTCAGACACAGACGGACTGAATGCAAAGTAACAAATAAATCCCATTTCTTGGACAGTCGTTAATCTAACCATTTTGTTTATCACAGACTTTAATTAAAAAGGCGCCATCACCACACACACTGTCAGGAGGGCCGTATATTAGCATGAATTTAAACATCTAATTATTGATGCAAAGCTGAAACACTGACTCCACTCATGTTTGTCACAGATTTCATTCACTCCTCTTCCCTTACTCCGTTACTTTGAAAACGTGGCGATAAAACAAAGTGTATATGTGACATCATACTTGTGCATTTTGTTAACTTCACTATCGTGCTGTTAGAGCCGGGGTGGCAGATTGTTTCTGGGGCAGCCATGTCTCCTAATGCATGTTTTTGGAGGCAGGAAGTCCGTCTATAATTAAACAGTGTACAGCTGGCTTAGTCTGATGTTTATTTCTGACAAAAATGTCTCATTTCCATCCATAATTTTCATGTGAAAAAGCATGTAAACACTCTAAGGTTGTGTGCATCAGGACATAATAAGACAAAATCACCTGGTCTGTACCTGGTTCTAAAATTAGAGTTACTAAGTACACTGCTGGTCAAAAGTTTTAGAAAACCCCACTTTTCCTGTTTTTATTGAAAATGATGCCGTTTATTGTCTCATTGCACTTTGAAATGAAAGTATAGTACAAATAAACAATTGGAAGCAAGAAATCTTGGAATCAATTTATAGACTGTGGTGGGCGTGGTCTGCGGTGCTGTGCAGGGAGGGCGGACGCACCTGCACGCCATCCGTAATCACGCCCGCTGAGTTAAAACACGGGGACTCAGGTGTGTGTGGTGTTGTTGTGGTGAGAAGTGTAAATAAAATGTCTCTGAATGTTGATCTGTGCTCCCGCTGTGCCTCATTCTCACCACATAGACCAAAATGTATTCTCCGCTTTGACTCATCACAGTCGCCTCCTTCGGCTGATAACAGCTGAACACTTGTGTCGTTCTTTCTACACAGAAATCAAAGTTGTTCCCACATCTGTTGCAGAAGTTCCCATAAATGTGTGGCACATTGTTTTTATTTTAATCCAGAACACCTGCAGAGATCAGTAACACCACCGTTACTGCAGAAAGCTTTAAATCTTTCACCCGTTTTGTGTTCCCTGGAAAAAGGACTTTTGTATGATTGTGAAATACACACTATTTTTCATTTTGCTGTAACCTTTTAACCTCTCATCTCTTACCTTTTGTACCGTTTCAATTCATTGGACTTGAACAACTTGAATTGCAGTAAAACTGGAAAAACGAGGTGTTCTCCAGCTTTTCACTGGCAGTGTTAACATGTGATAGTTTAAACACATCATTACTAATTTGTCAGAGACAAATGCAGAAGCAGTGTATGAATAAAATATATATTTACAGTGTCCATGGAAAGAGGTGCAAGTGGCAGCCAGGTTCTACTAATTAACTGCACTTGATCAGTTTTGACAGTTTTCTGTTCTGGAGCATTCAGGTGTGTGTTGACACAAAGATGACAGAATAAAAGACATCAGCAGTGATTTCAGGGAAATATTGTTGTTGCCCATCAATCTGGAAATGGATATAAAACCATTTCCAAATGATTTAAAGTCATTCTGCAGTTAGAAAGATTATTGTCAAATAGAGAAACATTCAAAATAGTCACCAGTCTTCCCAGTATGTGCAAGTCTCAATTTCACCACAAGGTCAAACTGTGCAATCTGCAAAACATGCAAAGGCTTCATCTTCTGGTCTACAGGACTCGGTAAGCATATATGTTTTATTTCAAACATTTCATAATATCATGTCATGCAGTTGTTTGAAAAGTAAGCAGAAGTATATACTTATTTAGCCCCACGCCCTTAGGTTTACATCTTAATCATTTCCTCATCATCTAAATTTGAACAACAAAACTTATACAATGGTTTTGACTTAGAACATAATGTCACAAATATTCAGCTAAAACTATGTTTAGATTTACTAATTTGCAAAGGAAAGTAAATATCACTTTGACTGACAAGTGTCGCCTTTTTTACACCTCTTCTCTGTAAACATGGCAGCATGAGCTGCATAGCTGGACTGGCCATCGGGCATACCGGGCATTTGCCCGGTATGCCGCTGGCGATTTTTTGTTTTTATGGGCCGATCGATTTTTTTATTTTTTTTTTGGAAGGGTATAAATAATGAAAGGTGTTGGATTGGCCAATTGGTCATGATCGACTCTGGGCTGGACCAATTACAGCCGAGGAGGTCGGATGCACCCTCCCCCTTGTTTAGCAATCTTATAGGCCATCCATCGGCTCTTTGTTACTTCGGAAACATGGCTTAAACAATTTCAACGACGTAATCCGATAACAACCGATCTCTTTACCCGTCGGCTTCCCGTGGCTGTCATGCAACAGGTGTTGTGCCAAAAAGTGATTTCCAATGTTTACAAAGGGGCTATATATGGAATTAAAAAATTATCTGTTTTTTCAAGTATCTTTACAACTCTGTGTTATTGTACTTACATTATAACCAATCCGGTCCTTTATCCCCACTTTAAATATTTTTACAGAACTATTGTAATATTTGAGCCATTTCTGCTGTCCAACTACTTCTTACAAAAGACATTTTTAATGTTAATTCGAATTTTTTTTAACGGCATAAATAAAGGTTATATAAAAGTCACTGCCAAAGACTGATTGCGGCTTCTACCTTGTTACACGAATGTTGTTTGTAGCTCAATATGACTTTATGTCATCCATGAGGGATGCATTTGACATATGTTTCACATATTATAGCCCAACAAGTTACTTATAGCAGTTTAAATACGAGCAATCAGTTTTTGGCAAATACCGGCTATTGCAGTTAATAATACAACAGCTTCTTGCCATTTTTTGTGTTTCTTTTTATCGCTGTGTAACTGAGTTCAATTGAAAGCATGCATGCGCTAGTACCGCTTGCCACAAGTTCCCAGAATCCTTTGCGGTTTTACCCCTGAATGACGTCACATTTTTGGTGGGCCGGTCTCTAGTCAAAATGCCCGGGCCGATTTTTTGTCCCAGTCCAGCCCTGATGAGCTGGGACACCTTGAAGTCATTTTGTCAGACGTGATCTCTTCTATCTAATTTGAGAGCGTCTGTCCAACAGCTACAGGAAGCCTTGGATGAAAACGGCCCACAGAAGAAAGGGAATAATAACAAGAAACAAGAGCACCAGCAAATCTGTTAGGAGGAAAGAAAATGATCAAGGTGTCGCTCTGCATTAGTCCAGACCTCGACCTGAATGAAGTACAAAATCTTAAGAAAGCTTTGCGTTGGCTTCGTTTTTGTTCAATAAGAATGATGCTAAAGTTCTGGCCTGATGCATGAAACCTTAGATTTTCTTTCATTGTGCAATCAAAGACTAAATTTACCGTGAAAACAATTGGAGTGTGAGATATTTCTACTCAGATGTTCAAAAGAGAAATCGAATGTCTTCACGTCCAGTGATCGTTGAGCTGTCCAGTCACCCTGACCTCCTGGCGAGGACTTTGTCCCAGTAACTCAGTAACCTGTTATTCCCATAAGAATTACTTATAAACAATTAGTTTTTATATTTTTAGTCTGCATGCGTACTGTAGCTCTGTTTTTCTGTTTCATCGTCTCTTTGTGTCCTCATCCATTCTCCCATCTGTTTAACTGGCTTTTAGTTTTGTTTTTCATCTGTTCTCCGCCTCCCAGCATCGTCTCTTATCCTTTTCTCCCACCTGTCTTTCAGTGGGAAGTTTTAAGCATAAAGTATGTCATTGTTGTTTTCGTCCACGTTCTTCTCTCATGAGATGGGTGGCATTTACCTGTGGTGGCAGCAGTAGGAGGGATTTTGGCAGATGTTGTTTACTCGAGCGTAAATTCATCAGCTCACTCGACAACCTCTGCACGCTGGGTGGCCTCGACGTTACTCATAACAAAACACTGGAAAGAATGACAGATGATATCATGGTAATGAAGTCAAACTGTGATCTTTATTTTCAATAAAATGGAAACGCTCCACAACTTTCAGTTGTCAGTTCGGGTGAACTGGGTCATTTTACTTTTGTAGACTTTCCAGGTTCATATCAGGTAACAGAATTAAATTATGAAAAGGCTCAAATCTTCATTTCCCTCTTTAATATAATGTGTATATAGCAGGATTTTCAAACAAGTAATGATATAAATTTATTTAAAATTCCTTGTTTTCATTTTATTTTCTACTTCCATCATGGACTTCCTCATATCACTGTACAGGCGAGGTTCATCAGCTGAACTAAATCAATAAAACAAACGTAGCCACAGAGATAATCTGCAGTTTTTGGGTTGGTGTCCAAACTATTGACTCGTGCTGTAAAATCATTGTTTTTTCTCTGGAGGTTTTTCCCGTTTAAATATTTGTCATTTCCATTTACGTCTGTCTAGCAGGGCAGGAAGCCTCATGTGCACCTTCTAAATGAATTGCAGTGGAATTAATGGATAATTTGATCCAGGATGAGTCACTGGGTGTTGTCCCTCAGTAGTTTTCAATTAGTTAACCAATCAGAAGAAAGTAGGCTGTCTGAAACAGGAACAGAAGAGACAGGAGCTAAAGCAGGTTAAAAAACCCAACTGCAGACGATGTAGGCAGACTGATTTAACAGAAGGCCACTCAATGAAGCTGACGCAGAGTTTAAAGACAATATAATCCAAACAAGCTGACGAGATCACAGACTGAGGCAAAGACAGAACTATATATACAAATGGAGTGATTAAAGGATGGGAGACAGTTGGGACAGAGGTGCAGACGATCAAAGCAGTGAGACGGGAAAGTACAAATAAACACAAGACACAGGAGCAAACTGAAGTAAAACAGGAGCTAACTCGGTGGATGACCGCGACACACAAGCTGTGCTGAACAAAGACAACTGTGAGGAAACTAAACTCAAATAACAGAGCAGTAACTAAACACTAGCTACAAACACAACAAGAGATACACAAGGGTGCAAAAAGTTCACAACTTTAAAGAAATAAACAAAAAGTTACAATGAAACCAAACAGGAAACAGAAACAACTCAAAGCTTCAAAGAATACACAAACAAACATGATACACAAGGGATGATAATGTAGTAACTACTGAACATGAAGTCAAAGGAGCTTGCAAAGAAAAGCGTCTGGACTTTTTTAAGTTACTTGAAGACACATCAAGTTCACCAGGGAAGACACAAAGGAGAACTGTTTGCCTTTCCTGGACTGCGCCGTGCACATTGAAGAGAACGGCAACCTCAACATCGAAGTTTACCAGAAGCCCACACACACGGACCAGTACCTCCCATTTGACTCCCATCACCCTCTGGAACACAAACTTGGAGTAATTAGGACCCTACACCACCGGGCAGAACATGTTCCCTCTAAGCCTGAAGGGAAAAAGAAGGAACACACACATGTAAAGGAAGCACTCAAAACGTGCGGCTATCCTAAATGGGCGTTTTTAAAGTCAGCAAAGAGGCGCAGAAAAGAAGATCAGACACCAGCGAGGGAGGATAAGAAGGACAGACGCAACAACATTGTCATCCCCTATGTAGCCGGTGTATCAGAGAAACTCAGGAGGGTTTTCTCCAAGCACGACATCCCGGTGTACTTCAGACCCAGCAACACACTCAGACAAAAACTGGTTCACCCGAAAGACAAAACGCCAAAACACAGACTTAACAATGTGGTGTATGCTGTACAGTGCAGCGAGGAATGCCCAGACCTCTACATTGGAGAGACCAAACAGCCACTTCACAAGCGCATGGCACAACACAGAAGAGCCACCTCCACAGGACAAGACTCAGCTGTCCATCTGCATCTTAAGGTCAAAGGTCACTCTTTCGAGGATGCCAATGTTCACATTTTGGACAGAGAGGACAGATGGTTTGAAAGAGGAGTGAAAGAAGCATCTATGTCCACTGTGAGCGACCATCTTTGAACAGAGGCGGTGGTTTACGACACCAACTCTCTGCCATCTATAATCCAGTTTTGAGATCCCTCCCAGACGCCTTAACGCCCACTCACATCCTGGGCCATCTGACCTCAGGAATTCGCATGATAAGGTGGGGCCAGGTTTCACAATGAACTCACCCGAAACTCTGGCTGATTGGGACCCACACCCAGTTCCACACCTTGGCTCAGGTGATTAGAGGATCATCAGGGGGTCCTTTTGTCCCTCTTTGGGGGGAAACTCCCACTAGGTTTACATCTGGGACTCTCCACCATTTGACCTTAGAACTGAAGAAGCTTCTCGGATGAAGGTGAAACGTCTTCAAGTAACTTAAAGAAGTCCAGAAGCTTTTCTTTGCAAGCTCCTTTGTCTACGATGACCTGGATGACTGAGAACCTTCACAGACATACTGAACATGGATGAATGCAAAACACAAGGAAACACAAACTGACTCTGCAGAAGTCAAAGATTTAAAAATTGTTATAATCGTTTTATAAATGAAGGGAAATCATTAACACAGGAATACACGAACACAAAAGACCAACAACGCTTTGTGTGCTTATGTTCGTTAGTAAAAGTCTGGTCATGATCTCGAACTCTGAGCATGTTATTACTTCAGCTTGAGCTAATTATTTTCCCTGCTTGTGAAACAATCAGGGCTGAAGGCGCACTCAGACATGAGCTGGTACTCACTGCTTCTGCTGTTTTTTAATTTGCTCCCTTCTGAGATAATGGCGGCCAAACTCGTTGTAACTTCCCACCGAGGCTCATTCTGGGACGTCTGTGGCAACCGCAGAAAGCGCAGAGCAGAATAAGGAAACACGAGTCGAAAATCTCTTCTTCAGCACCAAACACATCACCATAAAAGTCTTATTGGAACAACATCAAGTTTTAGTGTTTCTATTAAGCATTCACATAAACAGAAATCACATATAGTGACGAGTTAATAAAATTGTTACATGTTACTAATGATTGCCTCTATTTTATGCTACACGCTGCTTCTTTGGTTACAGTATGGATGAGATTGGAGTAGATGAGGATGCAGAGGCGCTGGATCAAAGCTTCTGTTCCAACCTGCAACACGAAGCTTAAATGGACACTCTTCAACTGTTAGACCACGCCCAACAATGTTAGGCCACGCCCAATGATGTTAGGCCACGCTTAATCAATGTACTCTCATGTAGTTACACATGTTTAGTCTTAATATTTGCACCATTTTGTAATATTTTGGAGTTATTTTATTCAAACAAGCACTGTTGGAAATGAAAGTTCAGATCTTTTTACAGGTTGTATAAAGTAGATCTGCTCTCCTATTTGCTGCAATCATAAATCAATAACTAAAACAACACCTTTGATCTCATGTCGAGTGTATTTATTGCGTATTTCTTGCTTTAGCACAAAATCAAACTTAGACTTTAGTCCAATCAGTCCACAGCACCAAGGTCAGCCTCAATGTTGACAGATTTGCTTATGATGCTGCTTCTAAATATAAAGGTTTTTGTTTTGTTGTTCCAGGTATCATTCAGCACATATGACATATGTTGTTTAAATTATCACAATGAGCAATTTCAGGTTCAATAAACATTCATTTTTCCCAAATGATTTTGTTCGTAATGCAGCAAAGACTGAAGTTTTGAATTAAGTTTGCAATAATTTCACAACACTGACAAAAAACAAAAAGACTTTCACTATGTTATCACTCGGGCGAGTCACTGAGGTCTTGTGATTGGTTATCGGACCCAAATCCTTTTGGAAGCAGCCATCTTGGCCAGAGTCTGAGCAGCTGTTCTGAAGCTGCTGTTTAAATGAAAGTGAAAAGACAAAGTTCGTATTGGCACAGGGACAGTAAAACCACTTTAATACAATCATGACTTAAATCAAACAAAAACAAACAAACAAAAAGCTAAAAGTTGACTAAAAGTTGGCTGCTGCTGTGCATAGACAGGTTCCAGAGCACTAAACAGATACTGTGCTGGTTTATATTATGGCTGCAAGTTTTTTTAAATGCATCTTACATATATTGGTACATATTAGGGATGCACCGATACCGATACTGGTATCGGGTATCGGGTATCGGCCTCGATACCACATTTTCTAAAGTACTCGTACTCGTTAAAAGTCCCCCGATACCGAGGACCGATACCACGGTCTGAGACCTGTCTATGTTTGAGTGGCATGTAAGGGGTTAATCACAGGCGCTGATTATTATAGGATAAATTATAGGACTAAAGCTGTTACCTGCAAATTTAAATCATGTTTTTATTAAGTACTCGGTATCGGCGAGTACTGAAATGCAAGTGCTCGTACTCGTTTCCAAAAAAGTGGTATCGGTGCATCCAGTACATATGCTTCTGGTTTCAGCTGTTTTTCCCGCTCTGGGACAGTAGTGAGAAAACTGTACAGAGTTCTACAATACATTTCAGGCCGGTACGATCAATGACGCTCTTACAGAGTCATTGATCGTACCCAACCTAAACCAATGTGTCTGTGAGATGACGATGAAAGTGTGTCTAAAAGATTGTAGTTTGCATTAAGATCTCCTTAGCAAATATGTAAAGTATACTTCACTGGGAATGAAGGACCTTCAAACACAGGGGTAAGGGCCTTTAAGTGTCAAGAGTACGATGATGAGCTTCTTGAGGCTTTAATGCTCCTTGCCTAAAGAAATCCTCATTTTGAAAATGAAGAAAGGGAGACGTTTTATTCTTAGCAGCTGTGGTTAAACACAACAGTGCCAAGAACCAAACATCCAAAGGTGCTAATAACACCAATGTTGGACCAATACAGCCCAGTTTGGTCGGACCACTGCAAATGAAAGCAAAGAACAGATACGAAGCACAGTCAGTTTATTGATTACAGTGAAACTGATGTTAAATGTTATTTAGTCATCTGGGAAAGTTGTTCAGTGTCTCTTTGCTGAGTAGGGCAGCTCCTTCCTCACTGTTCCTCGTGTCCTCTTGTCCTAACTGACCCCTGTGCTTTGGTTTTGCCTCATCTTTCCCACACAGGTTCCAGTGTCCTCAGTTGCCCGAATACTCCAAGTTAGTTTTCAATCCTCCTGTGTTTTACTAATGTTTCCTTTCATTCCTGCCTGGTTCCCTTTTCTGTTTTACATAGAAGCCTTTAGAAGTAGACACCTCCCATTTATCACCATCACCTTCTCTTCTCATCACCTGCCCATGTCAGCTACTTTACACCAAGTGGGTTTCATTAGTGCTAAATGTAGACTGTCTATCTAATTTAATAAAGCAACACATCTACCATTAAGTTAAAATATATACATGTATATTTGAGCACATCAGTTAAAAACGCTGTATTTTTTGCACCCCAGCCACCTTCCCACTCACCTACTGCTTTATGGGATTTCTTTAACCAATCAGCATGCTAGTTGGTGCTCATCTGCAGCGTGGTTACAGCATGCTGTTGAAGAGCTGCACAGCCAGACATCATCCCTCTGCTCAGCACACAGCACTCTCACTGTCACCTCATATCACTGCGACCAGTTAACACTGAGCCTTCAACATGCATCTGCACTCTGCGTGCGCACATCTCTGTGCATGTGTGTCTGTGATGGACGCCGCTCACCACTCTCGCTGTCTCCGTAGGGATGAGGGAACATCCTCCCATCGCTATCTGTGACCTGGCCGACCACATCGAGAGACTCAAGGCCAACGATGGTCTGCACTTCTCTCAGGAGTACGAGGTAAATGTTCCTGCTCTTATACACGCCTTTCAAGTGAAGCAATGCACATTTCAGCCACTCTCAGTTATTTCACATTTTATAAGCTAGTTTTCCGTAGAAAAAAACCCAGATGTGCAATAGGAACAATTACTGTGGTGTACAAGAGTGTGAGAACTGATGGTTCATGGTTCAAAATGAAGAATTAGGTCAGTTGTAAATTGCAGGTGTATTGCTGAGTGAATGCAGTGCTGAGTTTTCAGCTTGTTTGGATCAGTTTGTCTGATGTTTTGGCTAAAAGTTGTTTCCTGTTACCAGAGTTTGCACTGCAGTCATTGCTGCATATGTAGAGGGGTTCACATAAACACAAAGGCATGCTCTTTTTGGCTTTGAACCTAATTTAGCTTGAAAAACTCAACTTGTATAAAAATGTTCTAGCTTTGTAAGAAATATATTTTTCTAACAAAAACAGCTGGATTCAAATGATTTATTTACCTTCTTTTGTTTGTCTGCTTCTTCAGTCTGCTCCTCTGAATAAGCACAATCTAAGCACACACATATTCAGTGAGCATGTCCTTGGAGTTGTCCTCTTTTTAAAACAGAGCAGTTCTTTGCCTTAATAATTGATTATAAAGTCACTTACGAATGCTAATCTTGAACTTTCTGGGTTCTAATTTCATGAGCAGCTTCTTCATCCTTCAGCCGTCTTTAACTTGTTTTCTCTCGAGCACTTGAATACTCTCCACCTCTCCTGTGGTGAAAGTCATCGTCTCTTCCCACCTCGATGACAGCCCTGCAGCGTCTCTCTCTTTTGTCTTTGACGCCTCGTGCTAACATGCTGCTCCAGCTGCAGCTGCACAGAGCAATATTAGCTCAAAGGGAGCTTCGTGTGGGAGGTGCCAACTATGAGCTGAAAATAAGTCCGTGCTTTTTAAAGACAATAAATAGGTGAATTTCCTTAAACTAGTCAACACTATAGATCAGTTGTTTGTTTGTTAAAAAGTGAGCTGATTTCAGCCTGAATAAAATACAATGGCATAATATCTTTAACCCCTCTTGAAGTGAAGAGAAAATAATCTCCTTTGCTGACTCAAAGCTTTCTTTTTCTTGATTTTTAGCCATCTTTAAACCTTCTGTTTGTTTCACTCAGTCCATGTTTAAACATACATATTTACACAAACCCATCTGTAAAATCAGCATTTTATTCTGTAGCTAAAACACCTCACACAGCACATTTTTCCCCCTGAGATGTTTTCATTTGTGTTGGCTGAGCATTACAGAGTTAAAGTTTAGATTAGCCAAAAAAAAGGATGCTGCTAAGTATGCATGACTTCTCTGCTTCCTTTCCAAGAATAATATTCGACTGCTTTTACCTACTGTAAGAGCCAGTGAGGGATTATGGCTTGTTGATGTCCTACAAAGGAAGGTAATTTGCATTTAAAGTGGTGAATTTCCAAGCGGATAAACCAGGACAGATGGGTGCACTGTTTATGCACAGCAGAAGGAAGGGGGCATATAAATTATGAAACAGCAACTGAATCAACTTTTCCACCTTTCCCATTTCTTCTTACCTCTGTGATGCGATGGAGGGAACTTTCTGCAGACAAGTTGTCTTGTTTGCAAAACCAGACGGTTCAGTTCAGATACGAACGTTTTGGTTTGAATTATCTGTTAAATGTGATTCTTCAGATGGAGACAAGGAAATGCACAAAACTGGGTTTAGATTTCTGTGAAAATGAAATTTGATTTCTGATCACAAAAGTGTAAACTGTTAAAAAACAATATCATTATTGTTATGACAGTAAGCTGCTATCTACATACTTTCTAGGGTATGTGACAGGTGTATTTGGGGTCCGAGAGAGACTTTTTAGACATGTTCTTGTTTAGAAGATCGTTAAAATGTCAGGTGGTCTTATCCATAAACCGTACTGTGGATGAAACATGGATTTATGATCATGACTCATCCACTGGTTCAGATGTTGAAACCTTAGCTTACTTAACACCGGCGCCACTCTGTTGTTCCAACAAACTGCACAACAGGCAGACACACATTTTTCATTACAAATGCTCCAAAGACATCAGCATCACAAGCAAGTCAAAGGTCAGTAAGAGAACTGAAGCTTTTGGCCTTGGCTTCATTTTCACAACATCAGCGCGGCTACAAGTCTCTGTATCAAGTATTAGATGATTATTAAATAGCGTTGTTGTTGCCTTTCTCGATTACATGAAGTTTTAAGAAGCCAACTTCTCCACAGAGCAACAATTTGCCACACATGCTGAAGTGTGATTGAGAAAGGCTCCAGAGGATGAGGCCGAAGCCTTTCAGAGCAGCAGGCTGACACTGGAGAGACATTGTTGGGACGTGAGCCCAAAGTCTGCACAAGTGTCTAAAACCAGCCTGCAGAGCACATTTATTAACTTTCTCCAAGACCTAGAATAAGAAATGCAATTATTCATTCAAATTCCATTTTTAAAAATAAGTAATGAAGACAACAAGTTTAGTGTTTGTATCGACTCACAATGACATCCTGAGTGTGTGATGTGTGAGATGCTTTTCAGGCACTAAAGAGTTCATGAAACTTTGATCAGGACAGAAGCATAAGGTCACACACACACACTCACACACACACTCACACACACACACACTCCTGGTGCCTATGGTAGGACAACTTTTCTCCGTGCCCCTGGTACACTGCGCAGAAACACTTTGCCACACACTCTCACACACACACACTCTCACACACTCTCACTCACACACGCACACACACACACACACACACACACTCACACACACACACACACTCACACACACACTCACACACACACACACACACACACACACACACACACACCGTCCCCTGTCCTGTTGCAGGAGGCCCCAGTCATTAGTCCTCAGTGAGAGCAGCAAGGCTTGAAATGAAAAGCTGATAATGGTGGTGTTTAAAATGAGACCTGCCAGAGGACCCACAGCTTGTTACGTCTGATAAATGGGCCAGTCTGTTTGGGGACTACTGGAGACCACTTCATATAACGCATATGGCCCTGAAACAGTGCTTCTCTTCATTATATCATAATGATTACATCTGCTATTTTGGCTGTATCAAATGGTTTGCACAACTGAAACTTATTTTGGCTGATGCTCAGGACTCCTTACAGGATTTCTAATATGATCATTTCTAACTCAACCTCAACATTTTTACTCGTGGACTCGTCTAGAGTAGTATGAGTCACAGTCACTGTTAGTTTGTTCACTGCCCAAAACATGACAGACCCCTCCCTCTGAACTAAATGTCTTCTGATTGGTTGTCCCTTAAAAAAAAAAGTTTTGAAAAGATTAGAGGCGGGGCTTCTGTGCTGACAGCTAGAACTGAGTGCTTGGGACGAATAGACCACACCCATCAGGGTGGGTGTGGTCTATTCATCCACACAATTTGGGATTCATCCTCGAGGACAATATGCAGACTGAAAAATCCAGGGACTAATAGATGACACAGGAATATCTTTTATAACATCGTGCAGATCAAAGAGTAGAAAACTCATTTCAGTCTGAACCCTGAGCTTCTTAAAGGTATTACTGATGTTCACATAGATTGACGTCATTATTTGAAACTGGAACCAGTAGAACAGCATGTGACTGAAAGGGAAAGGCAGCCTAACACAGCTCTGTTGAAAGATCTGTTTCATATCTGCTGCCCTCAGCACTGCCATGCTGCCACGCTGCTGCTCCAGGCCTTTTCCACCTCACAACACCGAAACAAATTTCATTCGAGTCCCTTTAAATGTCTCAGTAAAGCATGGCAGTGAACCTGTGTGTACCACGGCCGGGCCTCCCATAGGTGCAACACAGTCAGCATTAAAGCATGTCTGTGTTTTTTCTGCTGTGTCAATTATTTAAAATGAATTTTTAGGATGGACGGCTGCTCAGAGTGCATCAGAACTATCTCGGGTCACTTGCACAGAAAACATAACACATGAGGAGATGTTTTATGCCACTGTCAGTAAATCATCTGGGAACTAATCGTATATTAAAAACTGATGTATCTATATATTATCTAAAATATTTTTGCTGAACTTCCAGTCAATCACAAGTCTGATGACTGTGCTGCAGTGTGACTGTCACTGTTTCTTTTTTTATTTCATTTTCTGGCTTCTGCTGCCTGCACAGCAGGAGGGGTGGTGACAGTGGGGGGGTTGAAACTTTGTTCAAAGATGAACCAAAGGAAACAAGCCAAAACCAACACCAGCTGCCTACTGAGCAGGAATGTGTAACCTCTGCAATGCTGTGTGTGTGTACTCAAGATAATCTACACTTAATTACAGCTGAGGTGTTATTAATGAAGCTGTCTTTACATTAGGGCTGCCAGATTAGTCGACTAGTCACGATTACGTCGACTATCAAAATCGTCAACGACTAATTTAATAGTCGACGCATCGTTTGAAGCTTTGTAAGATCACAAAAGACGCAGGAATAAGTAGTAGGATTTAAGAGTGTAATAACGGACTGAAACAGAAGATGGCAGCACTGCATGTACAAGGATGCCAGCTGCCGTTAAACCCCGAAGAAGAAGAAGCTGTGTCCCAGAATTCATAGCGCAGCCCAGCTCAGTTTCCAACAATGGCGGCAGGTAGTTAGTTTTAATATTACTCTTATTATTCTTTCTGGGTCACAAAATAAACGTTTAACATATTTTCAGGCGAGAATGTAGCTGTGTAAACCTCAAATATCTGCTCAGTTTATCAAGACACCACATATTTTCAAAAGCGCTCCGACGTTTTCGGAGACGTCTGTTACCCACTAGCTCGATAGCTAGCCGGGGGCTAGGCTCACTAGAGCCGTGAGAACACCGGACTCCCGGCAAATCGTTTTCAAACCCACCGCCATCTTTCGCTACTCAGGTTAAACATGATATATAAGTCACTTAGATAACTTAAAAATGTTATTGTTTGGCTTTTTTTTAGTATTTTATTTTTTCCTGAGTAAATCGGTTTGGCTGAGATTAAAGTTATAGTTTTTACACAGCTGAATAAATGTCAAGCAGACAGCTGATTATCAGAAGTGTGAGAATTTACTCCGGTGTCCTGTTATATTTTAGATAGCAAGGAGTTTATTAAACTTCACCGAAACAATCGGCAAATTTCATTAAAATTTAATAAACTATCATCATGTCTTTATTTTTAGTTAGCACATACCTGAAACACTTAAAGCTGTAAGCTAATGATAGTTATATAAGAGCAGATGCTGCTGGTGCAATAAGGTGTACGTTTTACGTCCAATGGATGATGATCTGATTAGTGACTAATCGCAAAAATAATCGGTGACAAGTCGATTATCAAAGTAATCGTTTGTGGCAGCCTTAGTTTACATATGACATCAGTGAATTGAAGCTTTTTTTTATTTAGTAAAACAGGTTATGGGTTTAGTTAAAAAAAAAACTAAAGTTGAAACACAGAGTAGTAAAACATCTGATATTACCTCTAATCTGAAAACTGAGAAAAAGAAAACTATGTTGAATGTCTGCAGGAATAAGATATGTTCCTTACACCAGCTGTAAATAAAAACATTACATACAGCAGTGACTAGTCAATCAAAATGTAGCCACGAACTGAAGCTTATCTTTTCCTCTAAATGAGACCCTAAGTTAGAAAATGAACGTCATGTTATATTTAATAAGACGTGAAACTAGTCAGTGAGAATATAAATGTGTCAGGCAAGTGTTTCCTGTATCAAATGAGCAGTGGGATATTTTCACATACAGTAAAGTTTATACTTCAGCCTGCTGGGGCTGCCTCAGACGCTGAGCATTTACTTGGTCTTTGCTGACAGTCAGCATGGCTGTGTGCTTGTACAATGCACCAACTATGCACACGACCCAGGCAGCATCATTTAGGTGGACTTTAAGAACCTGTAACAGGAATGATACTAGCCAGTCTCCAGATGTCCGTATCTGTAACAAAGTATAAAGACTTCAAACATAGTTTTGCAGCTTAATTTTTCAACTTTTTGTGGCCATTGCAATGAATGCAAGTTTAAAACAGTACCAAAAGCACAGGCGACATCAAAACTAACCAAATGCATGCCTGTAGGAGGAGCATAAAACTCCCGTAGTAATCTTGGCTGTTTTGTCCATATCTCCCATAATGTTTTTGGTCAGTCAGTCTAATCACTTTAGATTTGGAATTAGATTTTTGTAAGTGTTACTTTTGGCTAATGTTTGATGGTTTATGTTGCCAACACCAGTTTTTCTGTACATAGTGTTTAAACCATTACCGAGGTTAGATTGTTTGAAATGTACTCATTCGTAATCATGAATTTGTGACTTTAACTCTGACTGAATGACGTTCATAGTAGTTTCTTTTTCCATTCAGCTGTAAGCCGCACAAAACATTGCTGAGGGCTGCAATTAGCAAACAAGGCGTACTTGGAAAACCCTGGTTGTAGAATATGTGAACAAAGAACACATTTATGTATGTTTGAACAACAGTGTGAAATAAAATAGATGTAATGTGTGCCTGTGCCGTTTTGGGGGATTTAGTGTATTAAAGGTAAATCAGTTATAAATTGCAATCCACTAAATGTGCACACACTGAGTGTGAGCTAACCCTGTCACATGCATGTGCTTCACAGAGGCCTGTTCCTCTCTCTGTGTTTACCTGCTTTGGTTTTCTTTGTTTGCAGAAGCGCAGACAGTGATTACGCTGTCATCGCAGTAACTGATCTACATGTAGGCGGAGCACATTAGCAGTGATGTGAGTGGTTTGTCAGTGCAGTGTACTGGAAGCCTTACCTAACAGGCTGTTAAATAAGATGTGCTTTCAACCTGTTTCCCCATTGTCATTATTATCAGTTGTAGAGCGCAGCGCTGAGCAGCTATGCAGCCAGTCAGAAAGAGAAAAAGCAGCAGGATATTAGAGCCCTCGCCACAGATTCATTTTCCCCGTGCATCGGTATCTGTGTGTTTATTTACAAGTGTGTGTGTGTGAGATTTCTTTTTTTCCAGGTGATGGGAGATAAGCAGTTGGAGCATAAAAGATCAATCAAGAATAACAGTATGCAGAATGCCATTTGAGTTAAACCTGTGCCTGTGCTCACAGCCAGCAATCAATACAGACTGTTAACAGGCAGTAAACCTGCCTGGTTCATATCAGCTCACAAGTGCAGCAGAGGTAAAGGAGGCAGAACGGCTCGCACGCTAATTGAAAGACTGGCAGGTTCCTCAAGTCCACCTGTCAAAGTTACTGAACCCCAACTAATAGCCAAACCGGGTGATTAGGCAGCAACTTAAAAACAAATAAAGCTGACACTGGTTTCTTCATCAGGTCAAAATGAACTTTGTTCATTTGATTTGTGTTTCTCCCACATTAAACAGAGGTTCTTTCCTTTGTTGGGCGACTGCATAAACAAAACGCCGCTCGGTGGAGTCGTTAAAAACAGAGACTTTCTGCAGAGCTTCTTTAAAGCAGCACATGTGGCTTGACCTTGCTGACCCGTGCTCTTCTTATGTGTTGCTGGAAGTATTTGTGCCTTCTTCTTGCACCTGGTTCGACTCAATAAACATCACTCAGTAATCCAATCATTTCCTTCTGACATGATATTTTCTGTTGGCTCAACCATGCATCAACTACTGTTTCAAATCTATACGTAAATTGTCCAATGAAATTGTTCCGACATGATGTAGCTAAAGGTTGATATCAGGGTAGCAAACATGATGTAGTTACTCACTGACTTCATCCGGCTCAGCTTTGAAACGTCACCTGAAGCTGTGACTCTGCACTACATATTTCAGCAAATTCAATTATGCAGCTTAAGCAGTTGATGAGTCATTCTTGAGCCTCTGATCATTATACTTTTGCATAATTCAGGCTTCAGCAGAAACTTGTTTTGCTTTTTCTCCTGTGAGTCTCTGCGTCTGCTCACAGGTGCTTTTCAGCCGGCTCATATAACACAGCGAGCTTTCCTGCCTCTGCCTTACTGTTGGTACCGAGAAATAAAATCTAACACAGGTCCTTATCTCTTCACTTGAAATATGATGCAAGTGGTCCCCATCGTTCAGTCTCATATGAGGGAAAAGACATGTCTAAGGCCATTGTCCTAAACCTCACCTCAGTGCTTTCCTTGATTCACCACACACCGAGCCGGTGGATGGGTGAGATTTTAGGAGTGGATTGTGGATTCAGGGGCTTAAAGATCAACCAGGTGATGGAGCTGCAGGCTGAAGGAGGGATGATGAATTGATGTCACATATATCGGCCTGCAGAGTAAAGATGCTCTCTCACCCACCTCTCACTCCCAACGCTTGTGTGTCCAGTCTGTTGATCCAGGACAGCAGTTCACCTGGGAGCACTCCAACCTGGAGGTCAACAAGCCAAAGAACCGTTATGCAAATGTTATTGCGTACGACCACTCCAGGGTCATCCTCACACCCGTGGACGGTGAGAAACAAGCAGTAGTCCACCTCCATTTTCTGATCTGCTGCTTTTGTTTTTGTTTGCTCATTATGTCCAACTGTGCTTCTTGCTTAAGGAGTTCCAGGTAGCGACTATATAAATGCCAACTACATTGACGGGTACAGGAAACAGAACGCTTACATCGCTACCCAGGGTCCGCTGCCAGAGACGCTGAGTGACTTCTGGAGGATGGTATGGGAGCAGAGGACATGCACCATTGTTATGATGACTCGCCTGGAGGAGAAGTCGCGGGTGAGCTCCATTAATTTTGCAGGAAGTAGCAGACAGTTTTTTATGGCCTGAACCTATACATAAAGCTTTTTCTGGCACTTCCTTCAGGGCTATTTTTTGGGGGTTAAAGAAGTTATATACTGTGGGAGAAACTCCTGCGTGGGGCATCTGAAACCTGAACAACCTGAACAACCTCAAAACCAAGCGACAAAACCAGATGAATAGAAGCACAAAAAGTGGGAAAGATGTCAAATTTCAAACCTGGAGTGGTGGATAAGAGACAGACAGTGGCTGAGGTTCAGCAGGCTAGAGCGAATAAGGAGAGAGGCTGGTGTTAATGGACATAAAACATTGTTTTCTGTCTGTTTACAGCAGTTCCAATCCAAACACATAATCAACACTAAACACACCTCTGTCTAACCATGCAGGGACGCTCTGCTCGTCCTGTGCATGTTTGCAGACTTGCAGCTCTAATGCAGACAGACAACAATAAGCAATAACAGAACACTAGCAGCCTACTGCAGCATAACTAAGAGAGCATGCAGAGTCATGTGATCCAGTCCTAACTATAAACTTTATCTAAAAAGAAAAGTTTTAAGCCTGATCTTAAATGTAGAGAGGCTCTCTCCCAAATCCAGACTGGGAGCTGCTTCCCATTTAACTGCAAATGCTCTGGAACCACAGTTAAGCCTGCACGCTGAGAGCAAAGTGGGAATATGTGGTACTGTGAGGTCTTTAAGATAAGATTAAAGACTTTTTATGTAAAGTGTAACAATGAAACTGTATGGTATGATTGTTTAATTCATTGTTTATAATACTCCCTAAGGGTAGCATGTATAATGTAAGTGGTCCCAGCACATAACCCTGTGATTCCATATATAATACATATGTGGTTTGGTACATAATTACAAAAATAAAGTATATGAAGAAGACTCTCAAAAGAAGATCATCTGTAACCTTCATTCATGCTGTTTCTGTGCTCAGATGAATTCTGAATCGGACTCAAACTCTTCAGTTCGGTTTGTCAGCTACGTTTTCAAAAACGTTTGAAACAAAAGGTTATAAATTGGTTGTTATTAGCTTACACAGCTGAGTCAAGTAAAGGCTTTTATAAAGTAACAGTTTAACTAGCAGCCTGTGGACTGTAGCCCATTAAGCAATAGATTCATCATATTTAAAAATTAAAAACAATAATTAATGGGGAAGCTTCTTTGAGCAGTCTTCTAGGAATCTTTAACGTTATAATATAAGTAAATATCAGAGTTGTTACAGTTGCTGTACTTGACAGCTGTAAATGTTTCTTCACTAACAGCTGCAGTTTTATTTATGAAGAAATTCATGAAGTTAAAGTTAAAGGAATCTGTCCAGTTGAATTTAGAAAACTACAAACTGTGCACAAAGTTGCCGACACGTAAGTGACTGTATGTGAACCAGACTGCTTTAGTCCTCTGTTCATCCATCTATTCACTTTCCTAATTATCAACCTTAGGCTCACATGGATCATATCTCCTGGAGGCTATCCTGGCTGTTCAGGTGAAATACACTCTGGACAAGCTGATAGTCCCCATCACATGACTAATGCAGAAAGACAGACAAGCATAGACTCTTGCATGTGACCTATTAAGAATCACTGATGAACCTGACACCATATCTGTGGACTGTGTGAGGAAGCGGGCAGAGGAAATCTGCACAGCAGCACCTTCAGGAATTTCCTTCCTGTGAGGCAGAAGTGCTTATCAATGTTCTGCTACTACAAGAACATTGCCGTACAAAAAAGTCTTCAACCATCAAGTTCATGTGTACCATACAAACTGGCCTTCTGACACGAAGCGACCCCCAAAAAGAGCATCAATTGCAAAAAAATTCAAAATCCCTGCTCAGTTATTTGTGTTGCTCCTTTTCGAGCTCCATCACGTTGAGATTTGGCTTGAAGAAACTTATTGTGCTGTAGCTGTATGCCTCTTTTCAGTTCAAGGACTTTTCCCATCCACAGCTCCGTATCTGCTGGTATGTGGATACAAAGTGACACACAACTTTAAACTCAGTAACGAAGCTCTCAGTCTTCCTCCTCTCCTGCAGCATTGATGTTCATTTTTACTTCCATTGCCTGTTAACTATCGTGTTAGCGTGCAGGTGCAGTGGAGGTGCTTTTATGTAGAGCAAAATGTAGACAAATAAAGTGATTTTTGGGTTTGATGAAAATTTCAAAGAGGCGTTATTGATTTTGACACAATATGTTGTAGTCATACAAAAAGGCATCATCCCAGCTGATGGAGGGAGAGAGGTGGTGGCTCGCTGCAACCCATAATTTAAGAATATCAGAGCAACGTTGCTGTCGGGATGAAATTCATTGATTCTCTCACAATGGAAAATACATTACAAGTAGGAGAAGACAAATATAAGACAGGAGGCTGGAAGAGGATTGTCGATCCTCTGATTTACTGCTCTGAACGTAGCTCACTCGCAGCACTGATGAGCTTGGCTCAGCAGCAGCACGCCGCCCGTGGAATCACGTGGCAGGTAGCAGGGTAGAAACGGCGTTCATGTGAGTAATGATGTGAAACCCTCATTCTCACTGTTAATAACTGCACAACCACAGGGCAGAGCTGAGTGCCACAGCACTGTGCCATTACTATTTGTGACAGTGGCCATCAGCCCTCTGCCAGAGCCAATAACAGCCGTCGGTGGTTCAACCAGCAGCAAATATTAGACGCTCTCTAACCTGAGAGCAGAGGTGACAACCTGTCTGTCCACACTTCCTGCTAATGTGCTAGCCCACAATCAAATGAACACATCCTGCCATTACTTACAGACGATACAATCAGAGGCTGCCATTAGATACACCAACGAGCTTCTCTTATTAGTTATTACATGCAGCTTCCTCAGCAATAATCATTTGGGGGCCATGTGAAGTAAATCATCCTGCAAGCTTGGGGTTGTAAGGTCTACGATTATGATTATGGTGCAATCACTGAGTCCTTTTCCAAATCCATTTTCACATAGGAATGAATACATCAGGAGAATCAGGTCGGAGCATTGTTGAGTTCTCCATTCTTACATGCAGCATGCATAAGGACTTACCTGTCGCAGACATGTTTTACTACTTTCTGTAGAAGCTGTTTCCACACAGGCATCGCAGCCCTGAGCTTGTTCGTGATTATCTGATGGAGGAACATTAGAGAATCTAAATATCATCACACCGGGCTGAAAAAACAAATCTGGCTATCACCCGACCCAACTCTCCCGATATTGCCGGTAGTTCACGTGTTAAAAAAGGTATCCCAATGGCATGTACGCCTGGGCCTCATCTAGACTACTTATGGTACTTTTAGCTTTGATATAGCCCTGGTAAATGTGATGTGCCCCAAATACCACAAGTTCTACCGTCTACAGTGGAACCTAGTTGAGGAAGCCAAACTTACCCTAAGTCAACACCATTAGTTTAGACCAACGGTGGCCAAAAACACTGCAAATAAGGGCCACATTTCAGGTGTCCAGGTCACAGGCCAGCAATCTCAGAAGAGATGCCCAGACCTCCCTCTCCCCAGCCCCCTCTTTCAGCTCTTCCAGAGGGATACCAAGGTATTACCCGAGACCAGACACCGTTAGAAAGGTGCTTGTTTCAGTCTGCATATATGATCCTGTTCTTTCAGTCACTGTCTACAGCTTGAGGCCAAAGGTAAGGTCACAGACCAGCACAGCAGTCACATCACTGCAGATACTGCACCAACCGATCTCTCTATCAACACCTACTCCACTTCCAACACCACTGGTTGTAGAGCTAAACAGTCCTTTGTCTCTGTTTGCAGGTGAAATGTGACCAGTATTGGCCCAGTCGAGGCACGGAGACGTACGGGATGATTCAAGTGACCATGTTGGACACACTGGAGCTGGCTACGTACAGCGTGAGGACGTTTGCCCTCTATAAGGTAAGACCACCATGTTGCTGTTGATTCGTTTACACAGATCACCAGGAGCAACTCAGGGTTCAGTATCTGCTCCAAGGATACCTTGACTTGCAGATCAGGGATCAAACCTCTGACTTTCCAATTAGTAGACGACCAGTTCTATCTAGTGAGCCCACAGCTGCACGAGCGACCTCCAAACACTAACCAGGACCAACCCAGCTTAGCTTCCAAGCTCAGAGAAGACTGGGTGTGCTCAGGGTGGTATGGCTGGAAGCCAGCGTCACATCTTAGTCCACTGGACTGTTTGAAAATTGCTTAAAAGTTAGAATCTTCTGTTGTTGAGATTAAGCTTCGTTAGGTTACAGTTAAGCTGTCTGCTATCTCTAAATTTATGCTATGCAGTTTGGCAACCGCCTGATGGAGGTTAAATCACATCAGTCACTATTTTTCACCAACAGTAGACCCAGACATGTAAAAAATATGTAGAAAAATTAAACACCAATAGTAATAAACGAAGTATCTGTCATTTTTTTATCCGCTTGTTAAGTTTCGCTTCGTCAGTCATTTCCAGATCCTTCGTTGTTCAAAAGCAAATAAAAACTGAAGCATAACAAAGAGCTAAAAGTCCAAATTCTTTCAATTTCAGTAAAATGATCTGAGACTGCTTCACACATCCGAGGAAAAATGGAAACAGGATCATAATTGAATCACTTAACAAACAGATTGCTGAACTCTCGCAATTGCAAATCACAAAATGTCTTCAGCTCATCGACCTAATTCTGCTCACCAGTGTGCAAGTATTATAAACTAGTGTTTCCCACAGAACCTTTTTTCTCTGATAATCCAAAAGTCACATACTTTTGTATAAGGAACTGACAAAGAAGTCATTGGGATGCTAAAGACATGCTACCTTCTGGGTTGGCCTACAAAAAAGGTCATCCCTGCAGCACTCCGTGCTGATTAAGGCTTCCGCAGCTTTAAAAGGATAGAAAATATTCTTTCTTGTCTAGAAAGTACTTAAGACTCTAAGCCAGGGTGTCCAAACCTTTTTCACTGAGGGCCACATACATAAAAATATAGGAGGGGCGGGGCCACTTACGAGAAATGAGGTATATAACCTTAACTTTATATTAAAGTTAGAACAATCACTTAAAAGTGGTCAAATGTGTTGTATTGTTGAATATAATTAAAGACAAAACTGCCTTCATCACAGCTTTCCATAAATGGGTCTTTATTGATTTATCCAGAAAAAGCTTTGGTAGCTCATTCTCACAACAGCCTCAGATTTCTGATTTACAGCACAGAGAAAAACAATAAAGATGGACGGGTACATTTCAAGCTTGTTATTTAAGTTATTAAGATAAGAGATAAGATAAGATAAAACTTTATTAATCCCTCGGGTGGGTTCCTCTGGGAAATTTGTTTTCCAAAAAGCACAGCACCGACAGAAGTTACATTAGACTTAGCAACACATCTGTTAACGTCCGTTTGAAACCGTTATCAACATTAACAGACTGAACTGGACTTAATAACAGGAGTGCATCATTTTAGTGAATTATTCTGGTGAGTATCAGCTGTCCAGCTGTGGTGCTGATCCGACGCCACTCGTGGCAAAAATCAAATGTCACTTGATCAAGGAGCAAATCTGCATCAGATGAGATCAGCTGACTTTGCGCGTGCGCTGTGCACAGCGGTGTGTACTCTGTGTGTTAACAAGAAAAACGCATCGGTGCTCTCATCACATGCGATGGAGTAAACATCAAAAGCGCAGCTTTATCAGACAGTTGCAGTTTAATGTTGGCTGACGAGTCTTCAGTGCGTCGCATGACTGGATTCTGGACACGCTGACGTTGTTGAAGTCCTGCATTTTTTCCACATTATTTCGGTGACTTTAACGAGGCCGTGTTTCATGAGGTCTCCATCTGAAAAAGGCTCGCCATGTCTCACGATGAGTTGGGCGACCTCGTAGCTATTGGAGCCTTTTCCTGGACCTTTTGAGCACAATATAAATACTGTTGCTGACCCTGCAGGAGAGTTAATTTCTGCTCTGGCTCAGCACCAGTGTCGGATGCACAGGCCTGATGTTTGGTTTCATAATGACGTCGTACATTATACTCTTTCATAACTGCCACAGTTTCAGTGCAGATCAAACAGACACACGTCCCCTTGACTTCTTTGAAGAAATCTTCACTCTCCCACCGTGTCTGAAGTTTTCTGCACTCACCTTCTACCTTTTCGCTTCTTTGGTTCTGACATGTTTAGTAACTTGGGGTAAATTTCTTCTGTGATTGTCCTTTTTGGTGGAGCAACTGCCTTGATCAACAGCAGCTCCCCCTGGTGTTAAAACTAAGAAGTGCAATACACTCAAGCAAAAGTTGAAGTGCGGCCATATTCTATTCTATTCTATTTATGAAGTTACTTGCGGGCCGCAGTTGGCCCGCGGGCCGCAGTTTGGACACCCCTGGTCTAAGCAGATTGTGGCCTTGGTGCCTGAATTGGAAAAAAAATGTGGTGTGCTTGATATTTGTCACTGATAAAGCTATCAAAACGTCACCAAGGACACTTTGTGTGCTTCTGAGTGCAGCTCAGAGTGCATTTGTGATGCATAATAAGAAGTTCTTGCATTAATCATTCGGATAATTGAATTTACGCCAGTGAATCTTTTAGCCTCGTGATCACATTAGTGTGTCGGGTCTGTTTTTATGAGTAAATGTGTCAACAGAACGGCTCCAGTGAAAAAAGAGAAGTTCGACAGTTCCAGTTTCTGGCTTGGCCGGACCATGGAGTGCCTGAGTATCCGACCCCAACACTGGCCTTTCTACGCAGAATCAAGTCCTGCAATCCTCAAGATGCCGGACCCATGGTGGTTCACTGCAGGTAGACCTTATCTTACATTAACGCAAATACTGCAGCATGCTCAAAAACTGTTTCAGATCATGTGACATTGCTGGAAACCATCTTCGTGTATGCAACTCTCAAACCAGTAACCAGCCCCTGTAAGGCACATGCACACTCTTGCAAGGTTTTCACAGCTACTCTGTGTGATGTTGATTTAATATACTTATTTGCTTTGTTTTCTGTCTCCATCTGTTGATCTGTATTGTTTAGTAATTCATTCATTTATTTATTCAGGTCTTGTGTGAGAACGTTGTAGCTGAAGTCTGATATTATCCTAAATTTCTAATATTTTTAAGTTTGTCTCAGGCTAACATTGATCTTGTTACAAAAGCAGCTGAACCTTTTTCACAGCTATGGCGCCATCATTTTAGAACGAAGATTACAGTGAGTTTTAAACACTGTTGGTACGTCCTGACATTTGCATTTGTGCAATTTATTTCTCTATGAACACAAATGCAAATACACCAAAGTCCTAGAGGTGAATCAGGCAGACAGAGATGCAGCCTGGAGGAAGCTCTCACAGAAGCCTTTTCACCCCAATTTCCAGTGTAAACATTAATCTGCCTTTAGACATGCTTGGACAATAAGTCGCAGCCCAGTTTGTTCAAAGCACACTAACACCTTTAAGCCAAGAGCAGCAATTCTGTTTAAATACTTTGCTTTAAGTGCTGAACGTTCTTCACAGCTAACCCATCAAAGAAAACGTGTTGTGCCGAAAGAAAACAGAAATCCTTCAAAGTGTTTTGGTATGCTGCACACAGCACACTCGTGTTTACCAACCCAGCTGATGTGGGGAGCGTATCAAAGGAACAACAGGAGCAAGGATCTGAAAAGCCAGTCCAGTCTTCTGTAGGCAGCGTGCTCCCTCCCTGCTGTCTGAAGGACCTTCACACCACTTCTTCTGTGAAGAAGTAGGATCAGTGATTTCAAAGTGTAGCACTGAAATACTTCAGTATCTAAAGCTCATACTGCATTTAGTCACACTCCAACCTGTAATAAAGAAAAAGCAAACGGAGGAAACTGGAGAAAAACAACTGCTGTGCATCTTTCACTCTACGCCCTAATGTGGCCGTGTGTTACTCACCATGGTCTCATGTGTTCACACACAACATGGTTTATAATTGAAATCCATTGATCTGTTTACAAGAATGAGTTAAGTTGGTCAAATGAACAGAAATGTGTTTGATTCTGTAAATCAGAATACTGCACAGCCTTCCTGTTACCAAAGAATCGCCAACAACACATTATTTCACTTTATTTGTCTTTAAATGGAGGGAACAGAGGCCCTTATGCTGGAGGGATGTCACTTCCTGTTTGTGTTGTCATATAGTGCAGGAAAAGGGACCCAAATACAGAAAAACACATTTATTAGGTTAATGCACAGAACCAAAAATAGTAAGTCCACTGGGGAAAGACAAAAGACACAAACAAGCCACACAGGGAGGGTAGAGAAATGCTAAGACATGGATGAAAGGGAAGGGCTTGATTATAGATTTACACATGAGATAATCATGGATAATTGAACACAGGACAGGAGAAGTAAAACTATCAGAAAGACAAAATAAATCAGGAAATAGCCAAAAGAAGGACTATTAAATAAACAAACATCACACTACAACATAACATACAGTGAGGAAACACTGAGGGTGATAAGAATGGAATAAACCAAAATCACAAACAAAAAAAATAATGAAACATGCTCAGAGAAAGGAAAAGAAGCCAGTCCGTGAGTATCCGAGTCCAAACTATGAATACTAAAATACAGAAAGAGCCAAACACAAAGCTGAGCCTGCAAAGTAAACAAAACACACAGACTCTAACATCTATGCTTCTCCACCAGATTTATGTGGCACCAAATCAGAACAACAGCCTAAAGCTGCTTTATGTAACAATAATGCAGAGAAAAGCCTCACAGTCAGATGATTCCCTGTGAGCAAGCACTTGGCAACAGTAGGAAGGAGAAACTCCCGTTTCACAGGAAGAAGCCTGTGGCAGGACCGGCGTCAGGGAGGGGCGGGGCCATCTGCTGCAACCGATTGGGAGGAAAAAATAATAATATCACATCGTTTATGCGCTTTTCTTTGTCTTGGAAATGTTTGCGCTTTTATCTCTCTTGGCAAGCAGAACTCTTCTTTATTAGTCTGCTCTCGTCGAAGGTTCGTTTTAATCACATGCTGAACGCAGGAAGAATGCATCGTACGAACGAACTGTTCCCTTGTGATTTCATTCTCCTCTGCCGTCCTTTCAAAGTCAGCTTAAAATTCAAAAACGGACACTGCTGAAGGTCGTGTAGAAACAGGAAGTGACATATAGCTGTCATCAGGGACTCCCACGTGCCGCTGCAGCTTTTGGATGTTCGTTTCCTCCGTTTTTTATCAACCAGCCTAAAACACCAGTTACAACATAAAAGGTACAATCTTAAAATGTTTCATTTGTACTCTCACCTTATATTAACTGATCAGGAACTTTCATTATTTTGTATTTAACAGTCAATAAAATTGTAATTAAAAAATACAAAAACTGCTTTTTTATCATTTTAATAATCAGATGCAGTTTTACAATAATGTTCTACAAACAAGTTAATAACTACTACACATTATTATGTTTGTTCATTTTGTTAACTAACAATTTATTATTAAATAACAGTGATTAAAAAAATACCCATTTATTAACATTAAGGAGGGAAACTGTTCTAAGGCGAGCAGGAAATAGATTTTTCTTCTTTTTTCTGCATCTCAAACGACTGGTCTGCTCATACTGTACAAAGTTAGACACAAAAATCAAATATTTCTTCCTTATGGAACAGATATTACATTTCCATAAAGTCAGAGAGCCGTATCTGGCTTTTCCATTTCCAATTCGACAGCACAAATCCAGAATTCATATATTTCCATAAGAGGATGTTAGATATGAACTGCAGGTATTTTTATTTATAACACGATAAGTACACGAGCATGTATGCAGAGGTCCTGAGCTGCACTTTAAAACCCGCAGACATGCTGCAGTGCATCTGTGGGCCTCGTCGTCCACAGCACAACAGTGTAGATGCAACCAAATAATGGTGAATAACACAATGATATACTCTGAAAGCTCTTGTCCTATTGATATGTTCAAAACAAAACATTTTTGGATATGAACTGTTCTTCAAACGGCTCACAGCAGTTTGGTCCATTCACTAAGATCAGGGTTGTAGAGTAATCTCTTTACTTCTGCCACACAATAAAACAAGTTTCCATGTTGGACTGCAGTTTGTTAGCTCCATTAACTCACATTTTTTAAATTTATATCATCATTTATTTACCTTTTTACTGTTAAAATTAAAAATCTCTTTTACAAGAGTCTCCTGGCCAAGCTCAGCAGTGGTATCATTAACTTATTATGAAAACTGCAAAATACAAGAAACAAGTAAAAAGTGCAAAAAGTTCAAAACTGAGGAAACGTAGCTGATCTGTGTCAGAACGACTAGTTTAGGCAACTTTAATGATCTGCCTCCAGATCAGTTAAAATGGCCTTTTTTATAATTTAATGTGAGCTTTAAGCGCACGAACAAGTCTTTGAACCAAAGACAATAACCATCTATAATTTCCTTCACGTGTAGGTCAATAAGAAAGACCAAGCATGGCCTTGTAAAAGAAGGTTTTACTGCTGCTTGTGTCTCCAGAAGGACAAAGCAGCCTATCCAAGCCGAGCAATATTCAATGAGGTGTAGAGACTCTAAGGTCCATCGTGAATCTCTGAGCTCCATGACAGACAGACAAGAACGTGTAAGCGTTGAGAGCAAGCAGGCATATAAACGAAATCACCCTGATCAACCAATGACATAAAAGTGGAATCAATGAGCCCCTCCTTGCCTCCATAATGTTAAAGGCCAGCCTCGTCTCTCAGTGAATCTTTATGGAGGCACGAGGACCCATTTGTAACTGGTCTGGACTGGTATTCATGAGGATTTCGATGCTGTTCCCGACCCGTGGAAATGCCACAGTGGTCAGGGGAAAGCTGTGAAGCGCTCAGGGATCTCTGGTCTGACGTATGTTTCCTCTCTGTGCTCAGTGCCGGTGTGGGCCGGACGGGCTGCTTTATTGTGATCGACGCCATGTTGGAGAGGATGAAGCACGAGAAGTCGGTGGACATATACGGTCATGTGACGTGCATGCGAGCTCAGAGGAACTACATGGTGCAGACAGAGGATCAGTACATATTCGTCCACGAGGCCCTGCTGGAAGCTGCGGTCTGCGGCAACACAGAAGTTCCTGCCCGCAACCTGTACGCCCACATCCAGAAGCTCACGCAGGTGCCCGCTGGAGAGGCGGTGACAGCTATGGAGCTGGAGTTTAAGGTGAGCAGATCTGGACTTTATGGGCACTCAGTATATTTAAGGAAGCACTTTAAACACATACAGTAGCTGCCTCGACTGTGCTCGGATTCAATGACACACTTTAAGTCATGGAAAAAGACGAGAGAGCAGCTGCACCTTCAGTTTCTTACAGGCTTTTCAGGATCATCACTGAGGAGAAGGTGATAGGAGTCCAACCCAAACACTTTCTGTTGGGATTTTTCACTCTGTTGTGCAAACTCACTGCATTTCTGTCCGCTAGTAAACTAGAGGTCACTCCATAACAATGTACAGGACACACTGTGTGTTACCATGTTTCAGTGCAAATTAAGAATAAAAGAAATGAGCTTTTTATTTACAGAGTCAGATTCACTACATGTAAACACTTGAGTGAGTGATATGTTTTATTGATTAGCATTCAAATATCTCAGTGAAGAACAAAGATCTACCACAAAGCAAGAAAGCACGAGACAAGGCTAATCAAAAGGTATTGGCTGAAGCATTTGCTTATTACGCTTTAACAAAAGATCTTTTTGCATGCAGCTCCTGTACACAGGGCTCGAAGCAAAGAATAAAACAAAGCAAAAACAAAACAAACAAACAAACAAACAAACAAGAAAAAAAAAAAACTTTCCACCTTAGATAAGTAACTACATCAAAGCAAAAGAATCAAGAGGGGTTTTTTTTTGCTCTTTTCATTCTTGATATATATAGTTTTTTCTAATACTCTATTTTTAAACAAGGAAAATGAACTCCACCTTTTTAAATCACTGTCATAACTATTCCACAGGTTAACTCCTCTAACAGAAACACATCTCTGCTTTATATTTGTCCTTATCTTGTTTTTTTTAAAGAAATCTGTTCCCCTTAAGTCATATTGACTCTCTCTGACTTTAAACAGCTTCTGAGTCCTGGGGCAAAGCAAGTTATTTTGTGCTTTATTATCTGTGCCATTTTATATTCAACTAAATCATAAAATTTCAGGGTATTCAGATTAATAAACAAAATGTTAGTTGGTTCTATATAGTTTGATTGGTTTATAAACACTTTAATGCATCTAGAGAAAAATATTAAACAGGTTTTGGGGCTGGGTGGATGGATCATTGAACACAACCATGAGGGTAAAAGCATTTTTTGTACGGAGATCTGCAAGACTCATATCCATCCAGCCTGCTTTAGGTAGATTTTAAATCATAAAGTCAGAATCAGTTACGAAACATTGCAGCTATCATGGCCTGGTTTGTACAGTCTCTCCAATTTTAAGTGAATGTAATACTCAAGTGCAAGCAAAGGCAGAAGATTTTCCTTCTTCTCAGAGGAGAAGTTGTTAAAGCTTAACTTCTGAGCTCCTGATGAGGCTGGAGGAGAGGGAGCTGCAGAGGGAGAGCAAGAGCCAGGTTAGGTTAGGTTAGGTAGTTTTACACAGGATGATCTGCAGCAATCCACTGTCTTCAACCGCTTTAACAAAAGTGCAGTTTCTGTCCTGCAGCAGGGGGAATGCCCAGCATTCAGTGTTATGCTGCTTTTTAATGCAAGCAGGGAGGCTGTAAGTCTGAACAGAGCATGATTAGGTTTCCTCAGTTCATGCAAATTTATTTGTCAAGCAATTCTGAGATTTGCAGTGCAGAGGTCTCACATTAGTGCCTGTCGGTAAAGAAACACCTCCTCCCCACCGACACTGAAAAGAAAAATTTGAGAATGAAATCATTCATGCAGCTTGGTTTGACTCCAAACATCTTATTTGTCTGGTTTGATCTGCATTGTCACAGGCCTGTCGGCTCACGCTAAATGTTTCAGGATTTGTTTTGACTTTTCAGCATCTTCAGGATGAGCTTCAACACACAACAGTATCCGACATTCATTTGAAGTCGGAGAAAAAAAGGCTCGTCTCAAAGTGCGAACGTTAGCTCCTCGCGCCCTTTAACAACCTTGCTCACGTGCCACACTGGATTAGCACTATAAAGAGCAGAGGCAGATGATAGACGGTGGATGCTGCCGTGTAGCTGCAATCACCTGTCCTTTCTTCTGTCTCTGCAGAAACTGGCCAACTCTAAAGCACATACCTCAAGATTCATCAGTGCCAACCTGCCGTGCAACAAATTCAAGAACCGCCTGGTGAACATCATGCCTTTCGAGTCTACTCGCGTCTGCCTGCAGCCGATCAGAGGGGTGGAGGGCTCTGACTACATCAATGCCAGCTTCATCGACGGGTACAGGTGAGCCCGCAGAAATCACTTCACAGAAAGAAGTAGCGCGGCGCATTTCTGCTCAGCTGCTGCACCTCTAATGAGCCGGGGGGTGGACCTTCTGTGGCAGCTGACAGCATTAAATTACAGGCTGACATGGAGTCCGGTGTTTCACCGCCTCACATCCCTTTGTTGTGTCAGTTGTCAAAACAAATTGGTTTTATTGACAGGCCTGTTCGTTCTCCCACTTTTTCCACCTCTTGTGAATGGATAGGCTGTTTGGGATCAGCGACATGTCAGAGGAATGAACTGATTACACCGACAGGTCCACGACGCGACCGCTGTCTGTGTCCACGTTCTGTCTTTGGACGTGAAGAAATCTTGAGGGTTTTCTGCCTTTATAGAAGGGAAATGAACTGAGGTGACACTCAGCTCAATGCCTGTGTGATCATAGCTCAGTATCTGATCAGTCCTTTTCTTATTTCGATCAACATTTATGTGCAAAAACATAATGAAAATTGTCTTCTTGGATCAAGGAAACACTGACATTGCAATAAAACATAGTAAAGTAGAGACATGCATGAATGAGATTCAAAGTAACGCTGATTTGAAGAACATGCAGTCTGTATGGTTCATATTACGTATTCCTGTAGTCTGCATTTGGAGCTCTACGATGTAGATTATGTGACAACACGAGTCGTCTCCACAGCTTTAGCCAGAACTCGTATGATCACATGATTATATGGTTCAGGATATACAAAGTTGGTCTCTTGAGCTTTGGGCTAAAATTCAACTCACAAACTTTCATGTTTTTGCTCAGATTTTATTCTGAAAGTTACGACTGCAAGTGATGATTCAAACCCCCCCTCAGTCTACTAACTAAGCTTCCAGCTGCGAGATGCATCACTGAGCACTATCACAGTCGCTCACGTCCCCTGACTCCAGGTGTAGAAAGCATGTTTACACAGTGCTGTTTATTTATAAGCACAGATGAAAGTGGCCGGCAGGTCGTCGGCTGCAAAAAACAACTTGTGTTTGTATAGATTTAAGCTGGAAAATGACTCCAAAGTTATCGATGAGTGCCCTCAGTGCACCACCCTGGTAAACAGTCTCTAAACTGAACACAACATGATGTTTATTTTATAAAATCTTTTCCCCAATCTTTGTCCAGAAACACGATAAACAGACTGACTCTGACATTAGCCTAGGAGCATAAGTGTCCCTCAGACTCTCAGTCACATTCAGCCCAACATGTCATGATTTCATAAACACACACATGTCTCTCACAACATTAGCACTGATATTGTCACACATCACGTTAATCACAGGCTCTTCTATGAAAACACTTATTGAAAGCTTCACAGAAAGCCGTGGCTAATGAGTCAGGACTTCCCATTTTACATGCAGGGTGGGTGTGTGTTGTTTTTGGCTCCCAGCACCTAATGAAGTCCCCTGAGTACCCCCCACCAAAGGGAGGCAACGGAAAGAGGCAGGGGTGTCGTGTAATTCCTCTCTAATTCCTGTGTCGGTAATTAAGAGCGAAGTGAGATTCGGGAGCTGCATCCCTCGCTGAGCTCAGCCTTTAAAGAGCGGAGCGTGGATTAGGATAGATTAAGGTGAGGGGAATGCACGTGATTATGATGATTAGTGGACATGCCCGGTGACGTCTTTGTGCTTCACCATTAGTCATTCTCTTCCTACTTACTGCGCTGCGAATGCTTACAGCACAATGTTATTAACTCTGCATGAGTCCAAAGTTACAGCAGTGAAATCTGCTTCCTGCTTAATTAACTTTTCTCACTATTAACTGTGAAATGCTTTAATTTGTCTAATATTAATGGAAAATCTATTCTATTAACTTTTCTGGGTTATTGATTTGGCTTTCATTTCTGTCAGCGAGTGCCTGAAATTCTTGCTTCATGTAGAATTTTAACTGGTTCATATTTTTTCATAATTTCAAAAAGATAAACCTTCACATACTATACTGATTACATACAAACTGAGGTATTTCAAAGGCTTTTAATAGTGTGGATGCCTTTGAGGGCATCCACACTATTGAGTTCCTGTTTCTCTTTATTCTTTATACAGTGGGGCAAAAAAGTATTTAGTCAGCCACCGATTGTGCAAGTTCCCCCACTTAAAATGATGACAGAGGTCAGTAATTTGCACCAGAGGTACACTTCAACTGTGAGAGACAGAATGTGAAAAAAAAATCCATGAATTCACATGGTAGGATTTGTAAAGAATTTATTTGTAAATCAGGGTGGAAAATAAGTATTTGGTCACCTCAAACAAGGAAAATCCCTGGCTCTCACAGACCTGTAACGTCTTCTGTAAGAAGCTTTTCTGTCCCCCACTCGTTACCTGTATGAATGGCACCTGTTTGACCTCATCATCTGTATAAAAGACACCTGTCCACAGCCTCAACCAGTCAGACTCCAAACTCCGCCATGGCCAAGACCAAAGAGCTTTCGAAGGACACCAGGAAAAGAATTGTAGACCTGCACCAGACTGGGAAGAGTGAATCTACAATAGGCAAGCAGCTTGGTGTGAAAAAATCAACTGTGGGAGCAATCATCAGAAAATGGAAGACATACAAGACCACTGATAATCTCCCTCGATCTGGGGCTCCACGCAAGATCTCATCCCGTGGGGTCAAAATGATCATGAGAACGGTGAGCAAAGATCCCAGAACCACACGGGGGGACCTGGTGAATGACCTGCAGAGAGCTGGGACCAAAGTAACAAAGGTCACCATCAGTAACACACTACAACGGCAGGGAATCAAATCCCGCAGTGCCAGACGTGTTCCGCTGCTGAAGCCAGTGCATGTCCAGGCCCGTCTGAAGTTTGCCAGAGAGCACATGGATGATACAGCAGAGGATTGGGAGAATGTCATGTGGTCAGATGAAACCAAAGTAGAACTTTTTGGTATAAACTCAACTCGTCGTGTTTGGAGGAAGAAGAATACTGAGTTGCATCCCAAGAACACCATACCTACTGTGAAGCATGGGGGTGGAAACATCATGCTATGGGGCTGTTTTTCTGCCAAGGGGACAGGACGACTGATCCGTGTTAAGGACAGAATGAATGGGGCCAAGTATCGTGAGATTTTGAGCCAAAACCTCCTTCCATCAGTGAGAACTTTGAAGATGAAACGAGGCTGGGTCTTCCAACACGACAATGATCCAAAACACACCGCCCGGGCAACAAAGGAGTGGCTCCGTAAGAAGCATTTGAAAGTCCTGGAGTGGCCTAGCCAGTCTCCAGACCTCAACCCCATAGAAAATCTGTGGCGGGAGTTGAAAGTCCGTGTTGCTCGGCGACAGCCCCAAAACATCACTGCTCTTGAGAAGATCTGCATGGAGGAATGGGCCAAAATACCAGCTACTGTGTGTGCAAACCTGGTAAAGACCTATAGTAAACGTTTGACCTCTGTTATTGCCAACAAAGGTTATGTTACAAAGTATTGAGTTGTATTTTTGTTATTGACCAAATACTTATTTTCCACCCTGATTTACGAATAAATTCTTTACAAATCCTACCATGTGAATTCATGGATTTTTTTTTCACATTCTGTCTCTCACAGTTGAAGTGTACCTCTGGTGCAAATTACTGACCTCTGTCATCATTTTAAGTGGGGGAACTTGCACAATCGGTGGCTGACTAAATACTTTTTTGCCCCACTGTACTTTATTCTTCAAGTTGCTTCGTTCTTTGCCGCTTAACTACTTCCACAATTTTTGTGTGATTTTCACCATTCAAATTTCACAAGATTCTGCTATTTCTGCTTATTCCTGCTATATCTTTTTGTACTTTTAACTATTATACTTTTTATAATATTAAGCTTTTTATACAATATTTTTGCCCATTGAAATGAATGGAACACATTATCAATGTGGTCACTTGTTTCTGCTCGCCGGGCTGAGCTGTGTTTTAGCTCAGTGAGATGAGCAGCCGTTCTCAGACTGGGAGGCCCGGGTTCAAATCCCGCTTATGGCAACATTTCTTTCAGTTGACAATTAAACTTTTTTAACTATTTTCAACACAAATTTCAGCTTTTTCACCCCTTTTCAGCAGAATTTTCAGTTTTTTCACCACTTTTCAGTACAAATCCCAGCTTTTTCAGCTGTCTTCAGCAAAAAACTCTTTTCAGCAGATATTCTGCTGATTGAACAATTTTCTGCAGAATTTTCAACCATTTCACCTCTTATCAGCGTAATTCTCCGCAGCTTCTGCTCATTTCAGCAGAATTGTCAGTCTCTCCATCTCTTTTCTTGTGAGAATGAGTTTGGCTCAGTGAATGAGTAGCTGCCTTTAGACCAGGAGGGCCAGGTTTGAATCCTGCTCAGGGCAACAATTTTTTTTCACCACTTTTCAGCAAAAATTTCTGCTTCTTCACCTGTTTTCAGCAGAATTTTCAGTTTCTTCACCGCCATACAATTTTTGCAACTTTTCATCTTTTTCAGCTATTTTCAGCAGACAGCTTCAGCGTTACGGCATCCACACAGCATTTTCGCAGGAAATGCTAATTTTTCTAGTGATTATAGCTTGTAGCTCAGGAAATTCAAAAATCTAGTATCTCAGATTATTGAAATATTTCATTTAAGGCTGCTGAACCATATATCTGTCAGTCTAGTTCAGTAGACACAACCACAATCACAGTGTGCTGACTTGAAGGTTGTCCAGGTGATGATCATCACCACCCTCTGCAAGGACAGGAAGCCACAGAAGGTCATTGCTCAAAAGGCTGTTTGCAGCAAGTATGTTCATGAAAAGATCATTAATACAAGCGACAGAGATGACCACAGGTTTTTGTGGATTGTCAAGAATTTGGGAGCGCTTCATAAGTAGTAGTGAGGAACATTAAAAGCTGTCACACACAAGTGTCTTGAAGAAAGATGCTACACCATCACAGTCCTGAATCAGGGGCTGTATTACTGAAGCTGCATTACTGCTCAGAGGTCAAAGTCCTCTTTTCTTTGGTAATCTGGGATGCCACGTCATCTGCTCTTTGCTTCACTGTGTTTTATCACGTCCAGAGTGAACACAGCTTGGTATTTAGAGCACTCCATGTTTCCATCTTCTGACAAGTTTTATGGAGATGGAAATTTCTTTGTCCAGCAGGAGCCAACACCTGCCCACGGTGCCAAAATCACTACCAAATGCTTCGCTGACCAAATTATTACTGTGCTTGATTAGCCCGTCATTTGTTTGTGGTGTGAGGAAGATGAGAAATACTCAACCTTAGAAAAGGAACAAAAACAGAGAAGCTGAAGGCAGATAGTAAAACAACGTGGTAATAATAATACCTCAGCAGTGCTGCAAGCTGCTGGCCCCATCACACAGCGCAGGGATGCAATAATTCATGGTTAATGGTGTATTAAATAAGGACTATATACTGCTGCACCCTTTCTGCTCTTGGCTCTGTATGATGGCACGATCGTCGTGTTGGTGTTGTTCCAGGATCAACATAGTAAATGTTGTTCCAGGACCAATCAGAATGTTGTGACGTCATACTTTTGCGACTTCGGGAAAAACCGCCGTAAAACAAAAAACTGTACTTAAGCTGCGAGAAACCGCCTCTGTCCGCCGATCAACGGACCCTGACCCTTTAATAAACGCTAAGCAGAACTGATATTGTCCTTGCAACATTGGAACTTCATAATTGTACGTATGGCTTGGAGCGCCAAAGAATAACGTCACAACAATGTGATTGGTCACTTGCAATATTGATCCAGGATCAACACCAACACGACGATATCAGATCATCCCTGTAACACGACATATTATACATATGTTAGACTAAGTTTACAACAACAACAAACTTTATTTATATAGCACATTTAAAAACCAGTGGTGTACCAAAGTGCTTAGATCAATATAGTTTAGACCAGTGGTCTCCAACCTTTTTTGCGCCACGGACCGGTTTATGCCCGACAATATTTTCATGGACCGGCCTTTAAGGTGTCGCGGATAAATACAACAAAATAAAACTAGTACTGGTACCGAAAAAAAGAAGATTTATTCATAACACACGTGAAAAGACCCAGGAAAACCAAGTAAACGATAAAAACGATAACAAAATAACGCTGAAAACCGATAAAAACCCTGAAAACTATACATTTCACACCTGAGCCTCAACTCTCGCGGCCCAGTACCAAACGACTCACGGACCGGTCCGAGGCTCAGGGGTTGGGGACCGCTGGTTTAGATCAATATAGTCACAAAAGCTGCACCACATGTTGTTAAAGCCTTAGTCATCCATTTAGATACAAGCTGCCTTAAAGGGGGGCTAAGCCAAGATAATAATAACAATGTAAATAAGGATTATTTTGAACTGCAAATCATGCAAAGCCACTCTACTCCAAGAATAAAAATGTGGAGCTTTCAGGCTTCCAACCTGCAAATGATTGCACACTGTTTTTATTTACATCTTAAGCAGCATCCAAAGTTTTGTATTCAATCCCAGGAGGCTTAAGTGACATCAGCTTAACATGAACATGAAGTTCTTAGAGACACGTTGGGTTTTGATTTTCTGCTGGCAGTAGAAAATAGGCAGAATAACTCCAGCCTTGTCTCTAAAACAAAGGTCTGGATATTAGCATATATGCTAATATTCAGACCTTTGTTTTAGAGGGTCAGGGCTACTACAGTTTAGTAACATTTGGTTCAAACTGTTCTGGGTGCTCATCAACAATCTGGCTTTAAATGAACTTAGCCAGGCAGGATCAGCTGCTGCTGGTTAAATGCTTCAGTCAGGCAGCAGCGCTCAGCAGGTAAAGTGACAGCATCAAAATAAGCAGCTTTCATTCCCATATTTATTTTGGTTGTTGTGTTATGGAGTATTGAAATAATAGCTCCACTGCTCGTGAGAGGAGGACAAACATGTAGCCAAAAACAACAAAGCCTCCAACACCAGTGTCACACAAGAGCACTGATATATACAGATAACAGAAACACACCCAGGCTTGCAAGTCTGTGGGAAATACCTGGGCCCACTGTTATATGTGTCAACACTGCCCCCTGGTGGTGTCCAGCTGCAGAGGATCGCCTCGAGCCGGCGGAGCAGCTGGGGTGGCATCTGTCATTTTAACAGAGCTGTTAAAAAGGCGATGTGTTCAAGCAAAACTATTTAAAAATCAGCGCACACATTAGCAAGCAGCTGACTCATCAGACTTTCTTTAAAGGGGGATGTGAAATTAAATATTTAACACCTGAGAGGTTCGTCCAACACTTGTGGGATGTCATTGCCCAGATTATCCGGATGTGGTGAAGCCGCAGCTAAATTAACTCTTTTATTTTTGCAGTGTCACGAATTGTGAAAAACCATGACTGTAATTCATAATGAGCCTTTTAGGCAGATGTACTTGATCCATTGCATATTTTAATGGAGCAAGTTCTTGTTTTCTAAGGTATTTATCAGCTTACGTGTCTAAGAACCAGCCAGGCAAAGTGGGTCATCACCCGAAATACCCAGACCCCCAAGTTCCTAAAACCAAGTCACAGATCTCTTTGGGAGCACTGAGTCTATCGTTAACTGACATAAAAAAGCAGGTAACATTAGTTTGGGGCAGCTGGTGATTATCTGGCTAAGCAACTCATACACAGTTTACTGAATCACAATCAGGTAAGAAGATGAGAATAAAGATATTTCTTTGCTTTCATTGGACTGTACGTGTACGAACTTGACAGATCAAACTAAACCTTTTCGATTTCTGTCCATTTCATGATCATATGAGGGGGCAACAGTGAGATTATTTAACTGCTGTCACTTTGCTTTGCAGAAAGAAACCCAAAGTGATTTTCTGAAGCAGAGCTGAAGTGGAAGAAAACTGAAGCCAAATAGCAGCAGAGCTGCTGCAGCCCAGAGGAGTAAACACAGGCTCTGTGTCTCTGTTTCCATCTGCAGGCAGCAGAAAGCCTACATGGCCACCCAGGGCCCGTTAGCCGAGACCACAGAGGACTTCTGGAGAATGCTGTGGGAGCACAACTCCACCATCGTAGTGATGCTCACCAAACTCCGAGAGATGGGACGGGTAATTCAAAACAGCTTCACCTTCTTTTATGTCACGTTGCACTGACAACAATCGTTTCTATACATCAAGCAGAAATCTGGAATGAAAGTGATGATAAAGGCTCCACAGGGAAAAGGAGGGCGGAGCATACACACATTTATATTTTTAACATGAGTAAAAATGCTTCTTTTTTTTTTAAGGAGCATGAAATATTTCTACATTTTGCCAAATCTGGTTTTAATAAAATTCATATACACTGAATTTACTGTTAATACAAAGTAAAATGACATTTCAAAGTAGGGATGCAACGATACCAATTTATACTTCTACCACACACACACACACACACACACACACACACAAATGCAATGAATTGGAAGACAGGTTTTATTTTATTCTCTGCCGATAAAAAATAAAATCTTAATAAAAATGACCACAAAAAAAATTTCAAGTGAAAAATAAGCACTTCTGTTAAATTATTGCAGAGTCTCCACATTGTAAACAAACAAACAAAATAACGAAAGTATTTGGCATTGACGAGCAAACTCCTCATCAGTCCACTGTGCCGTTAAACCGAGGACTGACATCGCGCGCACACTGCTTGTCTTTACCTCTTCAGAAAGTTTTGGCACCATTATCTCTCTGATGTGTGGGCGGCTGGGAATTTCATATCGCAGCTCGAGTATGCTGAGAAGACGGTGCAATCCTATGTTTTCCACGACCGGCATTGGCTGGTCATCCAGAGCGATAAAATGTGTCTCTGTTATTTTAACTGCCCGTGGATTTTCTCTTGACATTTTTCATCGCTTTTCTAAAACCTGAGTTAAAGTTGGCTGTTCCACACTGCTGACATTTTGTTTAGCCTAGCTACAGCAGCCTCCAGTTTCTCTTTTTTATCTGGAGCTGCCAGTCTCACTCGCCTAACCCTGTGCCTGTTTAGCGCGGGATGTCCCCCTAGTGGCCAATCTAAAAAGCTACAACAGAAATGACAAGCCACCCTCTGATTAATGAAATAAGTTGGTATCGGTTCATGGTATCGGTTAACTTTTACGAGTATGAGTACACACACATTTTACAGTATCGGCCCCGATACCCGATACCAGTATCGGTATCGGTGCATCCCTATTTCAAAGAGTATAATGATCTGTACTTAACACATAAGGCTCTGCTTGAAACATCTGGCTGTGTGATTTTGTACGATAAATATTTTTCAACTACTGGTAAAGACAAAGTCTTTGACAAAAAGTTCAATATACTCCTAAATACCATCCAGTAATGTGTTTCTAAAGATGGTTGGATCAGTGTGTATAAAAGTGGAATATACAGTTTGAATATGCAGAAAATATGGTGCTTTACTTAAATGAAGAAAGACATTTATTCACTTTATTCAGTAAAATTTAAGTTTGTAACTTCTTGTTTTGTCTGTTTTTGCTTTTTCGTTAGGTATGAATCTATCATTTGATCATCACACCTCTCAGGTCCATTAAATATGCAGTCTTATAATAAACAGTAAAACAAAAGGCTGTTATGTGCAGTGATTTTATATGTCAACATGGATTTGCTCTGGCTGCTCATGGAGGTGGGTTGCAAAGCGGCCGGCAGCTTAAATAGTTTGGGCTGAGCTGATATGGACGAGCTGTGAGATCAGCTGAGCTGGCGTTACAGCCTGCCTGATGTCATGCAGGATTTCTCCAGCTCTGTGTGTGTTACAATGTAACTGTATCCATGCAGATTTACAGTGTGTGCACATCTATGCACAGAGTTCATTGTCATATACGTTTAAATGTTACAAGAAACAGCAGTGTTGATGATTCATAAGGACATGCAGATACTCATGTTGCTATAATTCAGCAATGAGCTGCTTTCAAATGAATGCTCCTGTTCCACCACATCAGCCTTTGTCCAGTCTCTGTGTTATCAAAGTCCTTGAAGAAGCTGGTGCTGAAGTGTCACACTGCTTTTATTCCCTTTATCAGCAGACGCTGGGCTTGTTTGCTGTGCTGTGGGTGCTTACACAGGAAAAAGCGTGGTGGTGAAAAGCAGCCTGACAGCAACAGAAGCCACTGCCCATTTCACACTAATCTGAGGCCTAATCATCGCATTTTGGTCTCAGTGTTCAAACTCCAAGTCAGTTATGCATTTTGCGATCATCTTCTCTCCATCTTTCAGGAAAAGTGCCATCAGTACTGGCCTGCTGAGCGCTCTGCACGTTACCAGTACTTTGTTGTGGACCCGATGGCCGAGTACAACATGCCTCAGTACATCCTCCGAGAGTTCAAAGTCACTGATGCCCGGGTAGGTTCTCTTTTAGCAGCAGCAGGGATGTGACTGCAGATCACTCGTACACTCTTTCCAGCTGGTGGGGGAGGCAGGGATCGTTCTGTGTGAGCCATTTATCTTTTTCTTTCCATTTTCCTGCATATTTACCAGGATGGTCAATCGAGGACCATCCGGCAGTTTCAGTTCACGGATTGGCCAGAGCAAGGAGTGCCAAAAACCGGGGAGGGATTCATTGACTTCATTGGCCAAGTGCATAAAACTAAAGAGCAATTCGGACAAGATGGACCCATCACTGTTCACTGCAGGTAACTAAGAGTGTTTTTGACAGTGTAAATCTGACACGAGAAGCTTTAAGTGATACATTTCAGTATAATAATGATAATGTATGTTTACCAGTGCTGGTGTTGGGAGGACTGGTGTGTTTATTACTCTGAGCATCGTTCTGGAAAGGATGAGGTATGAAGGAGTGGTCGACCTCTTCCAGACCGTCAAGACTCTCCGAACTCAGAGACCGGCTATGGTGCAGACAGAGGTATCAGTGTGATGCAGGGGCGTTCATCACAAGGGGCTCAGTCATAGACAGCACATAAGAGAATATAACACATCTTTTTAGAATTGATTCTCCCCAAACAATAACATATCTTGGCTGTATCTCTATCTACAAATTCAAAAAGCAACATTGTGGCTTCATTAGTATCTGTGCAGACACGATCCACGTCTCTGTGGCTCCTCCTGCCAGAGCAACAAACATCATGTTGATCGACATCACGAAGTGCACAGAACTACACAAGTAACAAGAAAATGAGTTCACTTGTGTGCCACAGTGCACAGCTGACACTGTCCAAACTGTTGCATCAGTGCAACAACATGATTAGTGCATGTTTACTAGTTTATCTGTTGAATGGGTCTGTTAGGACACATTTACAGAGTTCTCCCATAGATTTCTGTTCCACACCTCCACCTCATAATGTCTGTAACTACAGGGGTCCAACAAAGAATGGCCACGAATCATACTGATGTCTTCGGAAATTTATTTCTCTCTCTCTCTCTCTCTTATTGTCTTCAGACACCGTGAAAACTGAAGAAACACAAAGTTTACAACATAAATGTTTGAGCTTATCAGTCTCTCATATCAGTGTCCATAAACAGTCTTGTGCAAGCAGAACAGAAAAAATGCACAATAATGGATATAGCAAAAATGTCCTCTCATTACCAGTGTAGAACACGTATGCAACATTATACAAACAATATACATTAAACCATACCGTGTGCACCTCTTGGACCACATGCAGAATGACATTAACGCTGAGGCTGTAGATGCATCTGTAGCCATGTATCCATGCTAGCTCCACGATACCATGGTTGCGCTCTCAACCAAACTCTGGTCATGTGACAATTACAACTTTACCTCATACAAACTTTACAGCACTTACATATTAAACGAACCCATATTTTGTAATCACATATTTTAGACATGTTTTTTAATTAATGTTAAACTTTTATCCTCTTATCTTATAAATAAATGAACTAAATTAAGCATGAATCTATCACAGAAACATGAAATAACCAACTTTATTTTAACTGTCTCAGGGACAGTTACAATGTCTCTGATGTAGCTTCAGATATGAAAAGTGACTTTGCCTTAAACCTGCATTATATCTCATGACCAGCAGGGGGCAGTCCACTGAACGCAAAAACAACCCAGTAAAACTTTGTCAATGAGTTTAAGGTTTCAGTTTGTGAATACATGATGTTTATTTTATAAATTGCTCCATTTAGAGTGAAACAGAACTCAACAGTGAAGAGTAAGCATCCATATTCTGATTAGGAGCCATAATATTGCAAACAAAGTAAACTTGGATTGTGAAACAATGGCAGCTCCTGTAAAAGGTCTGTGAGCTCTCTGATTTGTGGAGGTCACAGTTACTGTGGAAATGTTTAAAACCACAAACATCACATCGCTCAGTGAGAATGAAACTTAACCTCGACTGTACCATGTTGAAAACAAGATTATCGATTGTAAAATCTATTTATCAATGAATTTGATCCAAATCAAATCTTTTTCGTTTCGTTTCACCTCAGCGCTGGTTGGCTTGGTTCATATAAGTGTTGTGCAGCAGGATAATTAACAGGGTATTTGGGGCACTCAGTTTCCTACTCCTGTATAATATCCAGTTTTAAAACAACAGCAGGTCAGCCGGAAGCTTCAGAGCAGGATTTATGTTTGTGACATATTTACATTATAAACTGCTGCTGCACTGCAAACCTGAAGCTCCTAATGAAAATAAATCACTTTACTGTACAACTTTATCTCTGCTCTAATCCTCCTTACATGCTGATCAAAACTTATTTGTGTCTCTAGGATCAGTACCAGCTGTGCTACCGGGCTGCTCTGGAGTACCTGGGAAGCTTTGATCACTATGCAACATAACCCCACCCAGAAAGATGCCTCAGAGGAGATTTGTCTCTTCTGAGCCACATCCACTCTGCTCCATTGGCCCCTGCAGGCTGATGAGGAGGCTCTGAAGAGGACGGATGAGGAGATGACCACAGCAGGAATCAGGAGAGATTAATGGAAAGAGGAGAGGCGATGTGATGACCTCCCCCTCCTGGACTGGTGCCATGATTCTGCCACAGACCCACACAAAAACCTCCCAAAAAACAACCCTGAAAGACTCGTACTGTACTCACGCCTCATTCTGATCCCTGCGACTCCCCGATTTCTGCCTCCTCTAAATAGCAAAAACTATTTTTCTGCTACTTTCATTTATATCCATCATTACTATGTTGTTAGCCATTATTAGAGTTTATTTTGTGATCACTTACATTGGTTACTATATGTCTTAATGGGTCTTTTCTTAATTTGCCTCTTATGTTTCTTAATTTCTAATAGAGGACATGTATTTTCAACATGATCCAAGTCATTAATACTGGACGCCGTATATTCACAGCTGCTAATGATTTTTTTATTTTATACCACAGATATGATATTCTAATGTTTATCGTTATTCGGTTGGTCTTATTTAGAGGGAAACTTGGAGAATGATGATCTCTACTAGACAGATCAACTGAGCAAATAAGGTTTGTGACCTGCAGTATGAAATACATCACAGCTATAAATGTGCAAAGACTCATCACATCTGAAGAACTGCAAGCATGTACAGAGTTTTTTGTCATTAAATAATGTTCTCGGAGTCTTCAGAGATCTGGAGGCTCTCAGCAAAAGAATAATGAAGCAGTTGGAAAAGTTGTGGACTCAGGTAGACCAACACAGATGGCCTGTTCGTGAGGTTTTTGTGAAATAAGTGTGACGTCAAATGCAGAGCTCGTGCTCCACACGTGAAAAATGAAATTCTGACACCGGGAGAGAGAAAAAGAATAAAAGCCAACATCAGAAGATCCTCTGTGAGCAGCATTAGTGACAGTGAGGACAAAAAACGACCTTTTAACAGGTAGAGACGTCTCACAGGGCCAGACTCAGAAAGGAACAGCCATACACAAAATACTACAATACTAATACTTACTGTCCATTGGGGGAATGAAGGGAAATAGAAGCGAAAATCGTGAAAATGAACAACAGACAAGTTATGGGAAAGAGCAGACAATATTCTGGATGAATTTTAATCAGATTGGTTTTGTTGCTTCTCCTTGAGGGATTAACTTCACTCTTATTTCTGTTATTGTCAGCAAATGCCATAAAAAAAACAACAGCACAAGTTACACACTGCAGTGTAGGAACAACAACCATAATCAGGAGCTCTGGTAGACTTTCTTTGCTTAGCTGTGATCAGCTCACATGTGCTGCTGCGACGCCAGTACTCGATGCTCTTTGAATTCAAAAGGATATCAGGTGATGTTACATGAACCATTGTGACTGATTTCTAATCCCCAGATACTACAAAGCTGGAATAAAGGTGAACTTCAGTGAGTGAATCATCATCACCTTAAATTTCATTTGATTTCTGCTGATATAAACCAGCACAGACTGTGGGCGCTGCAGCTTCTCTGCACTGTCAACATCATGCATTACTGTGAACATCACCACACTGCTGCAAACGAACCTGTTTCACCTTGCACTAAACTGGTATTTTTATGCAACGTTCAAATAACACAAAGTTAGCCGACTTCAATTTGCTTTAAAGTTTTAAATTTAGGGAGAAAAAATGTCACATCAAGCATTGATCTGATATCTGGAAATTTTAAAATGGCTTAAAAAATGACATGTGAGCAGTGGTGATGGCGCCATGTTGCTCACAAGACAACAGGAAGAGTGTTTCTGCACAGTTAAAAATTACTATTAACAGGAGACTTGTGTTTGAGACCTATTGGAGTTTGTTTTTAAGTTGAAGTTTAGGCTAAAATAGACTTTTATAATAATCAGTACACGTTACCAAGTTCAGCTTTCTAGCCTGCTACTTTTTCACATGACCACAAGAAACTGGAACACTCTCTGGCCTGATGTGGCTCTTTGGGATTGTTGAAGAGGCAAACTTAAGATGCCAACAGCCTTACAGAGGCTCAACTGAGGGGCAAGCAGCGTGACACGTCTGGGGCTACAAATGTGCCACATGTTTTATGACTGGCAGCTCCTGTGTGGACCAGACATGGATAAAAGTCAGGAGATGGGCTTAACATTAAAACGAGTGTTGTGTGGGCCAGATGTGACCCAAATGTCCAACAACATCTGGCATCTTGTCCAAATAAGGTGGACCTGTGGCTGAATTTAGGGAGGCAGACTCAGCCTGAGTCAGGTCCATCACCCAAGGATAAATGCAGCTCATGGAAAATTTCATGTGGGCCAAACATTTATTGGTGTCTGGATATGAGATAAATAAGGATTTTTTTTATTGTAAATCATTTAATGCTCCTGTAGTGGACTACAAACTTAAAAACAACAACAACAACAACAACAGGGAAATGGTTCTAGAAACAAGCTAAATAGGCCCTCCGTTAACATTAGGGGTTACTAATGTGAAAAAGCTCTGCTGTGACATGCAGCCTGACGCTCGTACTCATTTCACAAAGATTCTCCACATTGTGTTTGTACAAAAACAGCCCAGTTGTTGTAAAGCACACTGAATATGGACTCAACATCCTACAGTACAAGACAGTCATATCTCACACATTCACTCATCTCCATCTGCATACATGATTTTACATTGACAGGCTGCATTTAAACGGGATCCCCACCACAGATAACTCCCCTCTTTTATCACTGTGTTGCAGGCTGAGAGAACAACATCATTGTTCATTGATGCATCGCTGCGTTTTTCATTGAAAGATACAGTGAGGTGGTTTTTGAATGATGCGGACCACTTAAAGGATTCATTTCTCATAGTTGTGCTGTAGGGGTCCTAACTGTTGTATAAACGATCTGTTTTCTATTAAAAGCAGAGAAAAAATGTCTTCAAAATCTTGATGTTAATAAAGCTGAAATGTTGGGTTTTTCATATAAAAGCAGTGACTTCTTTCAATTTTTATAAAAATGTGACGTGCACCCGGTGGACCAAACAAATATGCTGCTTTGCTGTCCTCGTGTGACTGTTTGATGTTGTTTATTTTAAAAAATATAGAAGTAAACCTTCATTAAAGTCAATTTAGGGGATTTTGTTTATGAAAATGACATTTCTGCAAATTCCCTGTAGTCTAAATTTTACCCAATAAGAACTTTATTTTGCACAGCATCAAAAGCATCAAAAGCATCAAAGTAAAAGTACTGAAGGTGAAATCCTGCAGTCACTTAGTAATAATGACTTAAAAGAAGCGTTTCTCCAGTGGAACTTTTTATCTTCTCTGCATTGTTACATTACAGAGTAAAAAGACAGCAAAACAATACAAATTTATCATAAATGTACTGAGATATCGCACCCTGACTTCCTTCTTTTAACAAGGCTGTTTGGTTTGGCAGTCTTCCTACACAGTAGCCCATCCCACAGCTGCAGACTTCCTCCTTCAAGCTGAAGAAAAGCAATCTCTGGATGACTGCTCTGAATAACACTGGATGGCTGCAATGGCTGTTACTTCCAATAGCGTCATCCATCCTGGTCCCTCCATCCATCCAGCTTACTTAGCAGGGCCATTAGAGTATCACCCAATGGGAGTCTGGAATAGCAGAGAGTGATGCACCAAGTTGATCAGGACCATGTGGTGGTGAATTTATCAACCACAGCCCATTTTACTCAAGATGATCATTTCTTTCAGAGTTCCAGAACATCTGCTCAATGCAACCTCTCTGGGTATTCTTGATAGAGTTGGATGGGTGACGAAACGTTTCTTCCACTGAAAACGCTACATCCAAATGAACAGAATCAAACTTTGGGGATTTACTTACCTGGATGATAAGATAAGATAAGATAAGATAACCTTTATTAGTCCCACACGTGGGAAATTTGTTTTGTCACAGCTGGGACAGTGCAAAAGTTATGAAGCAAAAATTAGAAAACAATAAGAATAAATACTGTACACAACTGTACAGAATAGAATAAAATAAAATACTATATACAGTAGAATAAAATAGAATAAAATATACAATAAGAAAAAATAGAATACAAATGCTATATACAACTGAGTAAAAATACAACGATGCCAGAAAAGAGTATTGCACATTAGTGTTATTGCACATTTGTGGATGTGTTTGATCAGTTAAAGTCTTTGTTGTGGAGTCTGACAGCAGTGGGGAGGAAAGATCTGCGAAATCTCTCCGTCCCACACCGTGGGTGCCGCAGCCACTGAAGGAGCTGCTCAGTGCTGTCAGAGTCTCCTGCATGGGCTGGGAGATGTTGTCCAACAGGGATGACAGCTTAGCCGCCATTCTCCTGTCACCACCTCCACTGGGTCCAGAGGGCAGAACAGAGCTGGCCCTTCGGATCAGCCTGTTCAGTCTCTTCCTGTCCCCAGCAGAGATGCTGCCGCCCCAGCAGACCACACCATAAAAGATAGCAGAGGCCACCACAGAGTCATAGAAGGTCTTCAGGAGTGGGCCCTCCACTCCAAACGACCTGAGTCTCTGCAGCAGGTACAGCCTGCTCTGCCCTTTCCTGTCGAGGGCGTCTGAGTTATGAGTCCAGTCCAGTCTGTTGTTCAGATGAACACCAAGGTACCTGTAGCTGTCCACAGCCTCGATGTCCATACCTTGGATGTTCAGTGGTTGCAGTGGAGGATGCTTGTGCCTGTGGAAGTCTACCACCAGCTCCTTGGTTTACTGGCGTTGATCTGGAGGTAGTTCAGCTGGCACCAGTCCACAAAGTCCTGAGTCAGTCCTCTGTACTCCTTGTCGTCCCCATCAGTGATGAGGCCGACTATTGCAGAGTCATCAGAGAACTTCTGCAGGAAGCACTCGGTGGAGTTGTGGGAGAAGTCTGCAGTGTAGATGGTGAAGAGGTACGGAGCCAGAACCGTTCCCTGTGGGGCCCCCGTACTGCAGACGACCCTGTCCGACACGCAGCCCTGAGTCCTCACATACTGTGGTCGGTCGGTGAGGTAGTCCAAAATCCAGGTAGTGAGGTGATGGTCCACTCCTGAGTTCTCCAGCTTGTCCTTCAGAACCGAGGGAAGAATAGTGTTGAAGGCACTGGAGAAATCAAAGAACATGATTCTCACAGTGCTCCAGCGATCTCCAGGTGAGCGAGGGAACGATGTAGGAGGTGAATGAAGGCATCATCCGCTCCAATGCCAGGCTGGTAGGTAGGTGAGCTTACCAGGCGCCGAAGCTGAGCCAGGACCAACCGCTCCAGGGTCTTCATCAGGTGGGATGTCAGAGCCACCGGCCTGTAGCTGTTGAGGTCCTTGGGGCGTGAAGTCTTTGGCACTGGTACAACACAGGAGGTTTTCCAGAGCTGTGGGACTCTCCCCAGCCTCAGGCTCAGGTTGAAGAGATGCTCCATCACCCCACACAGTTGGTCCGCGCAGGACCTGACGACCCTCGAGCTGATGCCATCTGGGCCCACTGCCTTCTTGCCATTAATCCTCCTCAGTTCCCTCCTAACCTGGGTGGTTGAGAGAGACAGGCTGGAGCCTTGTGTTGAATGTGTATTGGATGCTGTTGTTGTGGGTGGGGAGAAGTGAGCAGGGTGAGGAGAGGAGGTGTGAAGTGTCTGAGGTGTCAGAGGTGGAGCAGCAGCAGTGGGGGTGGGTGAGTCTGCAGCCGATGTTGGAGACTGCCTCATGGCTGAATCAAATCTGTTGAAGAAATGATTCAGTTCATTTGCCCACCTCACATCCCCCCCAGGCAGAGAGTTCTGATGTTTGTGGCCCGAGATGGTTCTGAGGCCTCTCCAGACTTCACCAACGTTGTTTTGCTGAAGCTGGTTCTCCATCTTTTGCCTGTAGCTGTCCTTCCCATTCCTTATCAGTCCCCTCAACGATTGAGCATGCATCAAGATACAGTTTACATGCAGTATATAGGACTTGTCTGGGTCAGCAAAGGCCAGGACGTAGGCCACGTGTGATGTCCAAAAGGCTCTGATTTCTTAAAATAGACAGTCCTATGTGCTGGAGTTTGCTTTCCTCGGTGTGCTGGAAGACAGCATTTTGTCAGATCTGTCAAGACTCGCACAAAAACTGAGTAACTGATAATAAAGCACTGATAATTCAGAAGGAACAGCCATATACAGAAACCCAAGAAGGATGATAGGGTCTTAAGATCAGTAGGCTGGAGCCACTAAGTTCTTGCTTATATTTTTCTAGGCTGGTGGCAGACACAAAGCAAATGTGTTTGGATACAGTTTTACAAACTTGGAACTTGTCAGTGGACACCTTCAAATCTTATTCCTGAAAATCTGAATCAGAAAACTTTATTAATACTTATGGAAATTATGTGGTTACAGTTGCTTCAAGGCAATAACAGTAAGAGACTGAACAAATTTCAAAGTTAACAAAATATAAGAAATAGCTCTAATATATACAAATAACTCAATTATAAATATACAGAATATCACAGAAGTGAAATATTTATGATTGATATTTTACATTAACCTGTAAAGCTTTGCTATTTGTTATTTTACTGTGGAGGATGTGCAAAAGGGTGCAGCTATTACACTGTGTACTGTGCATTAGATAGAGGAGTTGTAGATGGATATGGCCACAGGCAGGAATGATTTCCTGTGTCGTTCAGTGGTGCATTTGTGTAATCTCAGTCTCTCACTAAACGTGTGTACTCCGAGGTATTTATAGTCCTCGACGATGTCCCCATCGACCCCCTGGATTGAAACAGGGGTCACAGGTTTCCTGGTCCTGAAGTCTACAGTCAATTCTTTGATCTTTATCACATTGAGCTGTAAGTGATTCTCCTCTCAACCACAGCCTGGTACACTGTCTCATCAAGCTCACTGATGCATCCAACCACTGAGTCTAAGGCATCATGGGTTCTTGTACTTATTTGGAATGGTCTGTAATCAATATACATCCTGATTATGCAATTTCTTCCCCTTGCTACAGCAATTGGGGATGCATATAGACTATGCGACTCCTTGATTACTCCAGCAAGTACTTTTTGTCGGTGGAACCACCTGTCGTCTATAACTGTTGGCACAAGGCATCTTGATCAGGATGAGCTCCATCATCTAACAATTCAACGTTGATTGCTACATTTGTCACACTTATATACATGTAAAAGCTCAAAGCTCATTATTTCCACACAAAACACAGATTGTAACTGATCTCAGAGCAGTGGAAGCCTACCCAGTGGCTTCTTGCCTCACAATCTGGTTCTCATCAGTTTACCATCAAAGGCCAAAGTGAAAAAATGAACATAAAAAAGCTGCTGGCCTCTCACAACCGTGACATTAAAATAAAACATCAGAATCTCTTCAACTTGGAAAAAAGGTGTTTCTTCAGCTGAGCTGTCCGTTTTCAGACCAGCAGGAGGCGTGGTCTGGAAACACAGGGCGTTGTGATTAGCTGGGAGACTATGGAAGCCCCGCCTTCATATGCGCTGTGTAAACAAACACACACTGGGCATGCGTCACTGTAATAATGGAGGACAGTCTTTTCTAGCCGGACTGATGTTGTCCGTATTGCAACTCTGTTACCTGTAATCGGAGAGCAAACAACTCCCCTTCATTTCAGCGTGTGTAAGTTAAAGTTTGTCACTTGTGAAGCGGCTCACTTTGAGGCGAGCAGAAATAACTGCTAAGTTTGCGCATGAGAAACTAACGGTGAGCAACAAGCCATGTTTGCTAGTTGGTTAGCAGCTGTCAGATCTCCGAGTCCGCAGCACACTTCTGCTATTAACTTCTACCAGTTTTGATGGTAGGATCTGCGCTGTCCGTAAATGTTGGCTACTTAGTGGTTACTTTTGAACATTATGGTGTTTTTGTTTTTTGTTGACGTAACTTTTAGTTCTTGGGTGGCAGAACAAGCTATGTTGCAGATAGCATTTTAGCTAGCGGACTAGCTAAATATTTTTCCGAGGAAATGCGCTGTAAGTGGGCTACCACGTGTGAGTGACGTTCTGCTGAGCCAATCACATGCCGAAGATAAGACTGAGTCGGGACTGTGTCCAATCATAGAGGATCTCCGAGTCTTCCAGTAAAGTCCGTTAAGACAGAGTGTAGTGTTGCTTTTAGCTAAAAGTTGAGTATGTGTGTAATCGGAAATCGATTTTTGTGATACACATTGATTAGTTAAACTAATTACTTCGGAAGTTTACGTTATTATTCTGTTGAAGAATAAACTAATCAAATATAGTTTATTGTGTGTTATTGCTAAAGGTGGAGGCTTGGTTAAAGGTTTTTTTTTTTAATTCACAAACCTGAAACGAGGCTGTAGATGGTGTTTGGGATCCGTGTGTTTATGTGCTGGTCCCAGTCTGGGTGGATGTTTTGCTGGGAGTGCTTTTGACTGAGGAGAGACGTTTTCAGTTTTCATAAAGTTAGGAAAATGTTCACAAGCAGAAGAATGTAAAATCACAGAAGTTATTGCTGTGATGCTTGGTATAGTTCTTGGTGGTATGTCCGAAACTGTGTTTGTTGATATAATTAATTATCACGAAGAGTCTGAAATAAGCATTTATTTCTAGTTTAAATGCTGCAAAGTGCTAATTGTTACTGGGTGTGGGCGTGGTGCCTTTGTTGAAACTTGTGCCCAGCACTGCTATGAGATTGTGGTTTATTACATCCTGTGTAGAGATTTTAATTTGAATTATCATTATGGCTTTTAACAGTTATGAAAACAAGCTAATCAGGATAAGATTACTCGTTTTTTTTATATTCATTTGAAGATTTTGTTTTGTCTTTATAGTAAAATGAGACCAGAAACAGCCTCAGGTCAACGCAATATTTTCAGAAGTAAACGTTGCAGAAAGGATCTGTAGCATCATTAATGTTTGTGTGTGTTTATATTTGAAAGCATTTTGGTTGGTTGTTAGCTTCAGCTCTACATAGTTCTGTGTGTGGAGACCAAGCATCTCTCCTGAGGTGTGTGAGTCTGCTGCTGTCTGGGCCTCTTTTAGGCACCCAGAGATATCCCACTGTGGAAGCTGTGGGCCAGCAGGTATTGACAGTTGCTCTTGCAAAACGGCCTTTGTGGTCAAAACACCCACTAGTCAGGCAACAATCAGTCCCTGTGAGCTTGACTTTTTTATGTATTTATATAGTTTTTTTTAATTGACTTTTCTTTAAAGTTAAAGGGTATCAACTATAAACAAAGACAATTTTTTTAAAGGCCATAAAAACTGGATATTTGCCAAATTAATGACTTATCACTGTAAATAATAGACCAAAATCATTATGTTTTTTGCTGTAATTGAGCAGCCTTGTTCCTGTGTGCTGATTTCAGGTTTTAGGTTTTATCATAGATAACATTAGTCTTTGTAATGTAAAAGTGAAAATGGCTCCAAAGTGACACAGAGTGATTTTTTTAACTTGCTAAGTTGAAGTTGTTGTTTTTTTTCAAGTTTGTACTAAAAAAATGATGTTCTGGTTTTATCACCTGGCAGTGTGTTTGAGATGATCAGTTAAGTCTGTTAAATGGCACCGAGGGGTTCAGACGTGGTCACAGACTTAGAAGAGGAACTGTGAACCTGTGGGGATGGTGGATATCTGGTGAATGTCACTGATTGTGGTGTTTGTGATCACTGCGGCAGCTCAGTTAGAATATATGAGAGAGGAGGCTTCAATGGTTTCCTGTACTTAACTGACAGGCTGTACAGATTTTGTGTGTATATGAATGTAGAGCACATGATAAAAAATGCATAGTAACTAACGTTAATAAAGAGCAACATCAGCTAAAGGCAAGTCAGTTCTTCCCAGGATGCTCCCACAGATGCTCCATTGATGCTAAGCGTGCTGCATTGTCTGAATGTATGCTTAACTGTCAGGCAAACGGACATAATCGTGTTTATGTTTTCCAGAGTTGAGGTCACAATAACACTCCCAACATGACCACAGACACGCCAGCCCAAAGTGTGGGCTGCAGGGTAATGACATTCACCCCCTCCAAAGAGGAGTTCAAGGACTTTGGACGTTACATTGCCTTTATGGAGTCACAAGGAGCGCACAGAGCTGGGATGGCAAAAGTAAGTGGCTTCTGTCTTTTTGTCACTTTTTGTTTAGCAGAGAAAACGCTGCAAATATATCTTTGTACCACAGCTGTTAAGACTTTTGAACCAAACACACAAAGTCAGAAGTCGTCGTTTCCTGTTCATTAGTGTTTAGAGGATCACATCTGAAAGTTTGCTCTTAGTGTGAAAACATGAACCTAACAGGAAGTTAGGTTAACTGATTGTGTTCAACGTTGACATATTCAGAGTTTATCATCCTTTTAGTTACTTTAAATAGTCGCTTATAACATTTGTGTTGACGTATAAATGTTCTGAAGAGGCAGATCTAAGAGGAGTCTGAGACTCCTGTGCTGTTATTTAAAGCTAACACGCCTGTAAAGTCACTCATTAAAATAACATAACTTGTGCACTGATTCATAGCCGTACTTCCTGTGTCATCTTTACATACACAGAGTGGTATCTGTCTTCACAAAGACAGGAAGATAAATGTATTTTAAATAATAATAATATCAATGATAATATGTAAAAAGGTGAGAAATTTAGTGTGATTCACTGTTTTCCTTCTGCTGTTGCCCTGAGTTTCTCTCATCTGTGCTCCTTGCAGGTTATTCCTCCTAAAGGCTGGAAACCCAGAAAGACTTATGATGATATCGATGACCTGGTGATTCCCGCTCCCATCCAGCAGGTGGTTACCGGCCAGTCGGGACTATTCACACAGTACAACATCCAAAAGAAGCCCATGACTGTCCATGATTTCCGCAAGACCTCCAACATGGACAAGTCAGTTTACTCAATGAAACTTTGCATGAATGGGTTTCAGCGACTGTGACCGCTGCTCAGTCTTCTCTGAATATCTGACAATCTCTCTCTGTAGATTCTGCAGCCCACGATACGTGGATTTTGACGAGCTGGAGAGGAAGTTTTGGAAGAACCTGACCTTTAACCCTCCACTTTACGGTGCTGATGTCAGTGGAACGCTATATGATCCAGTGAGTGGTGATAGGCTGCATACATGGAACTTATATATATCTTTAAAAAAATACTCACAGATTTGGATTCTGTTTGTGGTAGACAAGTGGGGTTGTTAAAAAATGTCGTTTACACACTCCTCCTGTGCCAGTGTTGTTACCTGAGTGTTTGTGATAAATTGTTGAGCGATAGAATCGGCTGGCTCTCAGAGAACCTCTCTTCCGGCGCATATCTTCAAGTTCAGCGTCTCTGTTCTGTTGTGCAGCCTCGGTGAGCTCAGAGCAAATGAAGCAGCTCTACCTGTTGCAGATTCGGACTAGTCTGGCACTCCAAGATCAGAAAGATTACCGTTCCCAGCTGGGCTCCAACGAATTGTAATCTCTCATGGAAAGAGAGAATCTGTGGAGGAACATGTGGATAAAATTGAGGCAAACTGATGGGAAAATACAACCACATATTATACACTGGAGCTAGCTTGTTACTAGCTGGACTACTAAATTGATAAATTGGGATGCAGTTGTTCTCATAGATAGATTAAAAAAGAGACTTTTATGTTCACAAACTCAAAAATCTTTCCTTCCTTAGTTTTCCTGATCAGTTAGGTAAATCAGTTTCACACATACAGTTAGTCGTCCTGACTTGCAGCCTGTGTGAATCCTTCCTCTGCAGGATGTGACTGAATGGAACATCGGTCGTCTCAACACTATCCTGGACATTGTGGAGAATGAGAGTGGCATCAAGATCAAGGGTGTCAACACGCCGTACCTGTACTTTGGGATGTGGAAGAGCGCCTTTGCGTGGCACACAGAAGACATGGATCTATATAGCATCAACTACCTGCACTTTGGAGAGCCAAAGTCCTGGTAGGGTCACTGACGAAGCTCACCTTTGTTTGAACGAAGGAATATTAACACATGTCTAGTTTTTGTATTTAGCAGAAGAGTCTGTTTGCCAAAGCAGCCAGTTTACAAAACAGTTTAGAAAAATCCTTTAAAAATGTCTTTGTTTGTTTGTTTACTGTTGAAAACATTCAGTTATTGTTTCTGTTTATGTAGTTATTAAAGCAGAGATCTCATCCACAGATTGGAGCATTTTTGACTCTGATGTAAACGTCACAATCACCTTTTTCAGTATCTCTGTACGTTTGTTACTTCTTAGGTATGTCGTCCCACCAGAGCAAGGGAAACGTCTGGAAAGGCTCGCCAAGGGTAGGTGACAGAACCCTTATTTTTGTCTTTAACCCTTTAAAACCGGTCAGAGCAGCACGCTTTGCGCAACTATTTTTAAATCCCGGTAGCTCTGCAACCACGTGAGCTAGCGCAATAATTTTTTTTGCATATGAAACCGGAGGAGTTGTACTTACATCTTATGCCATCAGCTTGTCCTCGGTCACAGTTTCCTTCCACATATAACTTTGCAAAAACTGCATAAAAAGCACTTGCAGCAACAAAAACATAATATTCCAGAAACACACTTTGCCGATCTGATCAGCTGTTCATAACACTTCCTACGTCCATCAGTGCGAACTATCGCATGTCCGCCATGACCTGCCCGAAACCGGAAGTGACGTCATTTTTGTGGAAATGTAGTTTTTTACCATCAGGGCCTCATGAGCCTATACTGGTGTTTTTAAAAGTTATGTTTGACTTTATGACTTTCTGTGTGGTTTCTGGGATGCTTAGGACTCATATTGCACTGCTGGAAATAGTTTATTTTGATGCATATGCTGCTTTTTTGCAAATTTGCACTATAATATTTATTTTCGTTTTTCCTGCAGTATATAAAAATTGGTGTATTTCAAAAATAAAACTATGAAGACACTCAAAATAAATTTCCTGTGGTGGGAAACTATTTTGTGCAACTTTTTTGTATTTACAGTTTTGAGGGATAAGCCTCTTAAATTTCTCTAACTAGAAATATATGTTAAAAAAACAAACGATTTTCAATTTTTTTGTAGTTTATTGCACTTTTTTGCAATTTATGTAATTACTATGCACTTAATGCAGACATATTATTCAAATTTGGGCTATAATGGTTGTATTGATGTATATCAACTTGAAATGCTCCCAAAAATGGCTCCACACCTTATTATGTGTAGATGTATGAAAGGGGAAGTCCAGTGTACTCAGAAAGTACCCCAGAGACTATAACGGCAGTGATGTTTACGTAACTGTTTTACACAAAATCCATTTAAGTAAAAAGAGCCAAAGAGGCCCAACTGCACCACTGCTGATGAGATCCTGTGTTTCCAGGTTTCTTTCCAGGTAACGTCCAGGGCTGCGAAGCCTTCCTGCGCCACAAGATGACTTTAATTTCACCGTTCATCCTGAAAAAATATGGCATCCCATTTGAAAAGGTAACCTTTTATTTATTCTGCGTTGTCTTACATGCAACACTAAATGGTGATGAACAGATAAGCAGAGAAAAACGTCATGATTAAGTAGTGATAATGATCAGAGAGGAAATGAGTGGATGCTTTCAAAATAAAACATTTGTCTTATACTGATCTGTGTTGTTCTCGACTCAGGTCACTCAGGAGGCCGGGCAGTTCATCGTGACGTTCCCGTTTGGTTATCACGCTGGTTTCAACCACGGCTTCAACTGCGCCGAGTCAACGAATTTTGCCACTCAGCGATGGATCGATTACGGCAAACAAGCAACGCTGGTACATAAAGACGTTTGAACAGCGCTGAGTATAAATCCACAGCTAGTTTATTTAAAGTGACGTGAATTCTTATCAACTTCGTAGTGTGTGAAAAGAGTGTTTTCCTCTCAGTGTTCATGCCGGCAGGACATGGTGAAGATCTCCATGGACGTGTTTGTACGCAAGTTTCAACCTGAACGTTACAAGCTGTGGAAGGCGGGGAAAGACAACGCTCCCATCGACCACTCCAAGCCCACGCCAGAGGCCGCCGAGTTTCTGAAAGAAGACAAAAAGATCGAACCTGCAAAGGAGAGTCCCGCTGAGGTGCCATCCGAGGAGCCCAACACTCCTGTCCAGGAGGACAAAAGGTCTGGTTATAGTCACTACTAACCCACTGCTCCTGTATTCACAGTTTTCTGATACGGACGTGAACCGGTCGTAATAAATCATTGTTAAATGCTCATAAAATCTTTACCCAATTTTAAGTACAATAACATTAATAACAATAATCAGCTAAAGCTAATTAGTTGAATTAAAACATGCATCCACCATAAAGATGAAAATTTGAGTCCCTGCAGATTTGCAGATGTTCTCAGCTTAAAGTTTGCAGCTTCAGACTGTTTCTGTCTCCACTCAGAGGAGCAGCACTGACACAGATCTCTTTAGACTCTGTGATTGAGCACAGTCTGTGACAGATGCTGTGAGTTGCTCTCACATGTCAGCCTCACTCGGAGTTGTTTGTTTGTTCTCGGCAGTCTTTGAGAAACGGTTTAGTTTTGAGTCCTGTCCAACACGTCTTCGATTTGCTCTCCCACGTATCAGTCCAGAGCCTCAAACTGGGACTAAACGTCAGCTTGAAGCTGTCAAAGCCTCTGAAGATGTCAAACCGGAGCTGCCAGTGGTGGAGGTGGAGCCAAAGGAGGTGGAGGTGGAGCCAAAGGAGGTGGAGGTGGAGCCAAAGGAGTTGGAAGTGGAGCCAAAGAAGGCCAAGCTGTCACGTAAGGAGTCTCCAACTAAAGTGACCAGCAAGGCAGAAAAAGGTACCTCACACTTCACACCAATGTTCCCTCGAACACACAGACTCCCTGAGTGTCCTTTGGACCACTGTGAGCAACAGCAGACGTGTGCACTGTGGTCACACCAGCATCCAAGTTACATGTTTATTAAAATAATCAAATTACAGCGTTTATGTTAGACTACTTTTAATTAACTGCTTCAGCCCACTGACAATGAAAATTAAAAACAATCTTGTTCATGACCTGTGCAGCATATTAACACCGTTGGAAGTAAAAATAACTTGAACTCCAGTTTTGAAAACACAACTTTATTTATTTATTTTTTTATAAAACTCTGACTTGTATTATGAGTCTGTGGTCTGGGAGAGAGTCTGTAACTCTGTCTGCAAAATACAGTAAATAATGACCAATGTTGGGTAATTAATGATATAGTTACTTCTTCAAAAAAGTAACTTATGCAACAAAGTTTTTGCAGCTGTTTAACTAAAAATGCAGCCGAGGTGTTTTTAAATAAACATTTCAAACTATTTACAGAACAATCAGCTGTTCTGCATCAAATCTGATGCCACACAAATTATTTGTGTCACTCCAAAAATAATTTGTGTCCACTATGAGATGAAGGAGAACAACAGCCTGATACCTGCAGGCCTGACAGCAGCAGATGTGTCACTGCTGTAACACCTGTAACACTCAGCAGTCGCCTCATTGTTCTGACACACAACAACACTATTGACTACACTACACACTAAGTACACACTAAGTACACACTAAGTACACACTAAGTACACACTAAGTACACACTAAGTACACACTAACTACACACTAACTACACAAGATTTGTGCTAAACGTCGCAAATCTCTCACATCTCAAACACGCCGTCACTCCTAAAACTTCCCCCCCCTAAACAACTAGATGCCATGTTGCCACATCATTTTTTGATTGGTCCACATGATACATTTTTCGACCAATAGGAAAGGCTGGGGTTTATTGCTCACAGGCTTTCGAGCGTTTTCCTTATAAAACGCAGTTTTTCCCGTTTCTTCCCGCAGTAAATATAAACAACGACAGTATTCAGGAAGAAAAACAAACACTGAAGATATTTTATCATAACTCTGGTTTTACGATCAACACAATTTAAAAACTGGTATAAAGTCCACACTTTTCCCGTCAGTTGTTCCGTCTGTCCTGCTCACATCTCCAATGGTTGTTCACGTTGTCATTAACGTGGCTTCACTCCACATCAGCCGCTTTGCTAAAACACCGGTGTCGGCACATAAGGATGCTGTCATAGCCTGTCAACGTTGATTAGCTGCGTATATACGAATGTGAATCGCATCATTGGCTGGACTTTGGGATCGTGGCATCGTTCTGATCCCATACGGGAGCAGCCAGTCACTGACTCACACTGCAAAACAGAATCGTTGAAGTTTTCATTTTAATTCAGGTTAGATTTTTTTTTTGTGTGTGTGCAGAGACGTGCCAGCAGTGCGCACGTGTGCAGCTCAGAGGGAACATTGCTTCACACGGAGCAAGATTTTTTTTTGTTGGTTTTTTTGTTATTTGTTTTCTTTGCCGAGTCGGGCATGCTTTGATGCATTGCAAATAAAATAGAGAAAACAGATAGTTTTACACAAATCAACACTCAAGTGATTGATGCGCCTGATGGTCTGAAGCTTTTTTTAATGTAATGACCGACTCATCACTGATTTAGCCCCACAGAATCCATGAAAGTCCTTTAAAGGTCGAACTACATGCAGCTGAAGTAGTAGCTGCATATCAAAAGTCACATGAATGTGGTCACATGCTACCTGTCCAGCGCACTAAAGTACCTACGCTTTGATGGTTCAGTATAAATGGACTGAATGTTTAGAGGAACATGAAACACAGACGAGCTCACAAAAGGCTCAGAGTTGATTTTGGGCTAAAACGTTGACATTTATTTTAGGTCAGTATGTGACATAAAGTGAAGATTAATAAAGACTCTGTGGCACACTGAACCCATGTCCTGTCTGTGTATCTCAATGAATCTCTTCCAGACACAGTGAAAGTCAAGGAGGTGAAGAAGGAGAAAGGGACCAAACCCCAGCCTAAAGCTCAGCCCAAAGCCAACGCCAAGAAAACTTCAAACAGACGAAGTCCGCTGAAAAAAGAGAAGAACTGCGTGGTGGCTTTGGAGCTCTTTCCTCCCGAGCCCACTGAGAACCAGGTGGTGTCTCTGGGCGCTGAGGAGACCGCTGGAAGCGAGGAGCCTCCCCTGGACAACAGCTGCAGCAAAGTGTTTCAGAGGACGCTGAGTCCCGCAGACGTCCTGCACGTCCACAGCTACGCCAAAGGAGACTACGGCGACGGAGATGTGCTGTCCAGAGAGGAGAAGAAGAGTGAGGACAGCGACCATGACACTGAGGAGGACAACTGTCATGTTGGCAAAGCAGTGAGTGGACATATATTTAACATTGTAAGTTACCCACTGCTATAGTTTTTGCACTTTTCTGGCCTTGTCATTCCAACATGTGATCTTTGTACTGTTAAAACATTTTCTCCAGTCTTTGGTTCGTGTGTTTGTCCAGATGCACACATGCAGTCATCAACACTCTTTGCTACTTTCCACAACTTTGAACATTGAATAACTGCATTACTTTAACTATGCCATCGCTAACTAAGGGTTCTGGTGCAGCCCAGTCTAGTCATCTAGTGGTGTGTAAGCCTTTTTTACTTTCATGCTGAGATATTATTGTAGGAAAAACACAGGCGCAGGCCTCTGGAGGAGAATGATGCATATATGGTGCAAACATGATCAACTGCTGTGTGGCCTTTTGAAAATGCTGTTTCTCTCCAGCAGATGGCAAAAGCGATGGCAGGAGTTCGAGAGTTTGAGACTGACCTTGGGCAGCTTCCAGGACACCATCCACTCATAAAAGACGGCATGAGTGATGAAGGTGTGTCTGAACACTTCCCATTATCTGCATGTAATTTATATTTGAGAGGTAATTAAGCCACCCTTGACTTCAAAGCCAATAACAGAATTAGATTAGTGAAACTAAACAAACCAGGCCTCATTCCTAATGCTGTGTTAGCTAAATGTGTTGTCTTTGCTTTTTGTGCCTCAGAGACTCCAGAAGAGCCGCCCCCAGTGGAGGCAGGGGGTGTGGAGGGTGAGGGCTGGGCCAAGCCTCTGGCTCACCTGTGGCAAAGCAGGCCACCCAACCTGAAGAAAGAGAGGGAGTACAACCAGCGAATCGGCTCCAAACCTCCATACTGCTCCATCTGTTCGCTCTTCCACACGTACCACCAGGTAAGACCTGCTCCTCACCAGTCCTCCAAGACAAAACCAGATATGGTACAGGCCCCCGCAGCATCTGAATATGCAAGTAATATAGTGTTCTTTGGTAAGATAAGCCAACGATATCATACAAAAATACAGGTGAGCTTTGCTAAAAGGGATTTTTATGAGAACAGTTGCATCATGGGAAGTTTACACGGTTTTAATTGGTCCAGACTGTCGCTACCCGATCCGTACCGGAAACCCGATCGGTACCCCGCATGCGCAAATCTTACGTCACTTCCTCTCTTTGCCAACATTGCAACATTCAGTATATTTGAATGATACGGTTAGCGCCCAGTTAGCTCCTAGCATTTCTCAGCAGCTCTGCCTCCTTTTCGACTACCGGGACATTTAAACAATGGATAATCCGTATACAAACAAATTTATGCTTTTCTCCTCAACGGAGAGCGTTCCCCGATTGAACAACAGCGCCGTAAAATAAGAAGAATGGCGCCTAATTACAGACTTAATAATACAGACTTTGTAATATGTCACGTGAAGATTCAGCAGCCAGATTAAGTGTTTACTGACAACTGACAGTGATAGCGGACATCATCATCACTATTCCAGTCAATCCTCTCCTCACAGACAAGCATAAACACTCGACTATCACTAAATCAAATTTAACACACGTTTGTAATGACGCCAATTCAGTTTACAATAGGGTTCATTCGCTCAGTCAGCAGGTGGCAGTATCCTCATACACTGGGGAGTAAACTGCCATTAAAATAACAGAAGAAGAAGAAAACCCCTGCACATGCGCGGTACGGATCGGGTAGACCCGATTTGTACGGTCCGACTTTGCACATGTGCAGTAAGGATCGGGGAGTCCTGATCCGTAACTATCTTTTTATTTTTCGTTTTTGTCTACATTATATTGAAATGCTTCATTATTGGAAACATGTTAAGAGATACTTATTATTCTTAACATCTTAACAGATACTCTGACCTGTAAATATCGTAAAATGCTTCAACCGGATGTAGACACCTTTCGCGCATGCGGGGTACCAATCGGGTTTCCGGTACGGATCGGGTAGCGACACAGACTGTATCTTCTGATACATCAGAGTACATCACTCATTAATCCAACAAATGTGTCCAAGTAAATCCAGCCTCACGGCTTCATTTACCAAACTGCATCTACATGAATTCAATGAATGTACTTGGTGGTGTCGGGCCATATGTAAAGATTTTCCAACCGACACCCGTCAGTCCAATAATCGGCGATGGGCGATACAGTCGCGCATGCGCAGACTTTTTGATGGGTGATGTAATCATGCACGGACTGATTTGCCCGTTTACAACACAAAAGTTCAAACATGGACGAACTAATTTCCCCCCAAATTAGGCCTGTCGTTGATATGTTCATCCGGTCCAACCCTCGTACTTGGCGTTGATCCTCTTTATGGCTGTTTGTGGAAACTTGAACTCCAGATTTTCCATGTTAAACAAAAGTCCGTCATCTGTGAAATCTTCAAACATTCATAGACTGAATGTCGTGTCATATCATCTATATTTACCTTTTTCCTCAACTATTTCCCTTCTTTCATTCTACAAACATCTTCAGTAATGGTTTCCAGTCTGCTAATATTAGCGCTGTACCTTAATGTGTGACTGTTTTGCTTCTTAGATGTTTGATTGATCATAATCAGGTTTGAATATGGAGCGACTCCAAAAATAGTATTTTTGACAGCTAATCAGGGCGCGTAAGATTATGGAGCATTTAAACCTCTGCGGCTGAAGATGAAAGCAGTAAATTGTGTGTTTCGAGAGACAAACAGCAACTCTTAACAGAGTCCCCATGTGTTTGTTGTGACTGCTGTCAGACCGAGTGTGCGAACAGCATCGACACGCACGTGGTGGTGGCCGGGGAGCGGATGCGAACCAAACCTCTGATTCCTGAGATGTGTTTCACCACCACCACAGAGGACGACGCCGAGTGTGAAGAGCAGCCGCTCACTCCTCGTCTGGAAGAAGATGGAACCAGTCTCCTCATCAGCTGCTCACAGTGCAGCGTGAGAGTTCATGCATGTCAGTACACGCATGTGCGCCTGCACACACACACACACACACACTCTGCAAGTAGGAGTGTTAGTTTATATCTAACCTAGCCTTGTTTGACATATGTTTTCATCAGAGGCTTTTCCTGCTTTAAAACGAGTCTTTAACCCTTTAAAGCCGGTCAGAGCAGCACGCTCTGTTTTGTTTAACTATTTTTAAATCCTGGTAGCTCTGCAACCACGTGAGCTAGCGCAATAATTTGTTTTGCATATGAAACCGGAGGAGTTGTACTTACATCTTATGCCATCAGCTTGTCCTCGGTCACAGTTTCCTTCCACATATAGCTTTGCAAAAACTGCATAAAAAGCGCTTGTAGCAACAAAAACATAATATTCCAGAAACACGCTTTGCCGATCTGATCAGCTGTTCATAACACTTCCTATGTTGGAATAGACGTCAGCGTGAACTTTTGCATGTCCGCCATGACCTGCCCGAAACCGGAAGTGACGTCATTTTCGCGGAAAATGTAGGTTTTTTTACCATCAAGGCCTCATGAGCCTATACTGGTGTTTTTAAAAGTTATGTTTGACTTTATGAGTTTCTGTGTGGTTTCTGGGATGCTTAGGACTCATATTGCACTGCTGGAAATAGTTTATTTTGATGCATATGCTGCTTTTTTGCAAATTTGCATTATAATATTTATTTTTGTTTTTCCTGCAGTGTATAAAAATTGGTGTATTTCAAAAATAAAACTATGAAGACACTCAAAATAAATTTCCTGTGGTGGGAAACTATTTTGTGCAACTTTTTTGTATTTACAGTTTTGAGGGATAAGCCTCTTAAATTTCTCTAACTAGAAATATATGTTAAAAAACAAAAACGATTTTCAATTTTTTTGTAGTTTATTGCACTTTTTTGCAATTTATGTAATTACTATGCACTTAATGCAGACATATTATTAAAATCTGGGCTGTAATGGTTGTATTGATGTATAGCAACTTGAAATGCTCCCAAAAATGGCTCCACAGCATGTAAACATATAATATAAGCTCTGGCGGACTTGGTTCTATGGTAGGTCTTAAAGGGTTAAGTGTGACTACTCTACGCACAAATGATGTTTCAGCGAGAAGAAGACTTTTTGTTTCAAAATAGAGTTTATTAAATGACCAGAGAAAGAAAGAAATAACAACAAGGAATTAAATTCAAAGAATAAAATAGAATATGAAGTCTTTTACGCTCCTGAGTAATCATTTCATTACGAGTTTGAACCGATGCAAAGACCAATCAGAACATTTCATACACACATTTATCATATCATCAGTTATTAATCATGTTATTAGTTCTTCAGTGTTTCACTAACGTCTCAAAGTTTGCATTTCTATCTTCCAGCCTGTTACGGTGTCGATCCAGCCAGTGTGAACAAGGAGTGGAAGTGTGCACGCTGCAAGGCCAACGCCATGACTGAGGTCAGCCAATACTTGTGGCTGTTTTTACTTTTTATCGAGCCGTGCAAGTTAGCATGAATCCCGTTGGTAGGCAAGGGATTTGTTTCCTGATGGCTTCTAAAAGTGGAACTGTCCATCCCTGCTTCTTCACAAGTCCCATATTCCAAATCATGGGTGTTGAATTATATTAATTTAGTAGATGTGAGAGATGATTTTACAGTTATGTGTTTTCCACACCAGAGAGAAGAAAAAATGTCACTTTTTACAGCTTGTAGGTGGATCATGTGATACCTTCGGGGTTACAAGCAAAAGATTACTTGCCTGAAACAATCAGATACATTAAATGTTACATCAGTTTATAATTAGCTCACATCTTGATAATGTACTGATATGCACCACTGCATGAAACACATTATTATAAATAGAGACTCAAAGGAGAGACTGCTTTGAGTCCGTTAAATTTATACTGTAACACTTTGGTAGTGCAGGGTTACTGAATGAAGAAAGGATTAGGCTGCTAATTACTATTTATGAATACAATACACACACACACACACGAATAAAGCAGTCAATCAGCTTGACTGCTTTCAGCGGGGTGGGGTGATATCTCCCCCTGACCTGTCGTCCTGGCTCCCCGTTGCCGTCCCGTCCCCAGGCAGGGACGATATATAGACAGAGGGAGTATTTGTTATTTATTCATCAGGATTGAAATATTTCTGCCTGCACGTGTGGTTGTCATGTTTGATCATGTGATTAAACACTGAATTAACTGCCTTGTTTATCACAGTTTAGAAAATAAATTCAGTGTTTCAAAGATTCATCACGGAGAGAAAGAAGTGTGTGTGCAGTCATTTCCAGGTTTGCACCTTTTCTTGAGCTCAGCTGTGACAGAACCTGAAACGACTGCAGGCTGACTTCATCACAACTGTGTGAACTTAACGTGACTTGACTGTAACAGATGTTCATTAATATGTAAAAGACAAATACGTAAGCTGTAATGTGACAGTGAGGAACTTAAACAGATCCATTGGGTCCTAGAGGTGGGAATCACCATACATCCCACGATACGATATTATTGCAATTTTTTAAAATATTTTGCGATATTCAGATTCTGTACATAAAGGTAAACTTTATCAATATTTATTTTCTCTAATATCAAAGTCTCACACTCAGTCTTTCTCTCATTTCAGTTTGATTGTTGACAAACTGAACGGTTTGTATTACAGTCTAGTCCAACTTAACTGAATCAACCATCTGGTACAATTATAGCTATTCTGAACTATGCAGTTTATGAAAACTATGCAGCCCCTTCAGCAACTGAAGAATTTGAAAGTAAATTAAAATAAAATATAATTTTACATTAAATAAAAAAGTTTTAAACTTAATTAAAATAAAACATGTCTTAAATTAAAATAAGTAAACTGTCACATTTGGACAGTGAAGGAATGTCAGGATTCTTGCTCAGAAAAAGGATCAACATGCTCTGAAGTCAGAGCACAAAAACCTTTTTGTAACAAAATATTGATTTCTGCTGTCCCTGTATCCATACATTATTAGCAAACAAAAGATCACGATGCTACACAGTATCCATTTTTCCCCCCACCCCTGTTGGGTCCCTAATTTTACCTCCCACGTGTTTGAATAAACTTTTAGATCAGAAACATTGTGTTTGATATTTCCAACCACATCATAGATGTCGGCCCTTAAACATTGATTTATTAAACAGTTAGATGTTAACTACAAATGTTCTGTATTTTCATCGTTTTGATCATCTCGCTCTTTTTTTATTTTGTTGTAGAATTGCTGCCTGTGTTCATTGAGGGGCGGAGCTTTGCAGAAAGCCAACAATAACAAGTAAGTCATTTAAGATACATAAGTGAGCACATCTGATCACGTGGTGCATCTCGAGATTAAATTCTGTTCTTAGAAACAGAAATCCTCTCGTTTTATTTTCCTCTCTTCCTGTCAGAGAAAATGCAGCAGGTAGCTTTTACCAGCCACATGAGATCTCTGCCTCCACAAGAAGTTGAATATAATTCAGGGCCTGAACAATAGTGATCTGGCCAAGAAGCCAGGTGGTAGGAAATCATGAAATTGGAAGGATGAGAGCGTGTTAGCAGGAACCGAAAGATAAATTCAAGGATTATTCTTGAGTAAGTCAGGTGGGGATTTTGTCGGCCTGTGAGACGGTGATTTAAAAAAGAAAACATTAAAACATTAAAATGAATTGCTGTCTTGGTGCCGGGAGGCCCTTATTATATCACGGCCTGCAAGTAAAGTGTAAGTGGGGAAACGTGGGTGTGATTCAGTAACGGACTTCAGTGTTTTGTGTGATGATGCGTACAAATTTGACTCCCCTGCCATCTGATTCATTTTGCTGCATCTTTGCTCAGATAATTAGAACCATAAAAACAGACGAGGAAGACAAACAACATCACATCGATGCTGCCTGTGGTCAGGTGTGACCTCTTTGTGGGGGGTGTTTATGTGTTGCAGGTGGGTCCACGTGCTGTGTGCGGTTGCTGTGCTGGAGGCACGCTTTGTCAACATCACAGAAAGAAGTCCTGTGGACTTGAGTGGGATCCCACTGCAGAGATTCAAACTGGTAAGTTCACGTTTTTATGAAGAAGGAAATTAGAGTCTGAAAGCTGCTTAGAGTGAAAGTGCAGCTTCCAAACAAACAACGCGAACAAAACAAAGATGCCAGCTCGTACAAATAACTGTCACGAACAGAGAGAAGCTGAAATCTGCAGTGCTCGTGTAGCTCACAGGATGTTTAACTCTTCCTCTACACTAATGACATCAGTTCATCATTAGTTGTGTCTCTTTAGAAGAAACTCTGTTGTTCTGGAGAGATGACACTAAAAAGTGTGACACGGGTTTCTTTATGTAGTCGTCTGCTGCAGATTGTGATTAGAAGCATTTCAGGACCCAGTACAGACTTTAAGCTGGCGAGGTGTGATCGCGGCTGACGCTCAGGTGCGTCCGGACTCTGGCCCAGCGACAGGGAGGTGTCAGTTCAGGTGGGTCCGGAGGTGGCGGTGCGGCTGGTGGGCAGGCCTCTGGTGGAGGGGAGGCCGGTCTGGCCAGCATGCCGACTTCAGGCTTAGCAGGACCCTCGCACGCCCCGACCTCCATCTCCGGCGGGTGAGGTCCCTCGTGCGCCTCGTCCTCTGGCCCCAGCTGGGTAGGGGGTGGAGGTGGCTTGGCTACCCTCCTTCGGGGAGAAGGAACAGGGTCGGGCCCCACCCAAGGAGTGGGTACAGGTGCAAAGACAGGCTGGCTGGTCTCACTCTGGGTGCACTCCCACACAGTCGAGGGTCGCGGGTGTCGGTGGCGTCGGCCAGGACGCAGTCTAAACTGCCTGCCTCTGGTGCTTGATCTGGTCACTTCAGTGTCGCTTTGTTATCACCAATTTACTGATTTTAGGATATTATGTGAACCAAGATGCTTTATGGCGTCCGTGCAGACAGTTCCTGCTGTTAAATACCAACTACAAGGCAGCTTGTAGTGACGCGACAGTGTCCCTGATGTGGCCGTAACTGTTCATATGTTTGAAATGAAATGTGTGAAGAAGAGAGAAGAGATAGAGATGAGTTCCCAGGTAGATTTAGTTCTTGGTATGAGGAGTTTGCTGCTTGAAGTTTTGTTAATAAAAAATAATTTCATAGACTGAAACTAATTTTCTTTCACTTCAAACAGAAATGTTACTACTGTAAGAAGCGGATGAAGAAGGCGTCTGGCTGTTGCGTGCAGTGCTCTCACGGGCGCTGCCCCACCGCCTATCACCCCACCTGTGCACAGGCCGCCGGGGTGCTGATGCAGCCAGACGAATGGCCGTTTGTGGTTCACGTTACCTGCTGTCGACACAAAGGTCCCGCTCAGATTGAGGTAAAAACAAACGTTATTTTATATCCCAAACTTCCCCAAACATCAGATTGATGAAGCCGTTTGCAGTCGCAGAAATAAAAATACTTTTCCCCTTTGACAGCGCAATAAGGCAGCCATGCACGAGCTGACCGTGGGACAGAAGGTCATATGCAAGCACAAGAACGGGCGCTACTACCAGTGTGACGTGGTGCAGCTGTCCAAAGAGACGTTCTATGAGGTCAACTTTGATGATGGTTCTTTTAGCGATAACCTTTTCCCCGAGGACATCGTGGTACGTCCCACTACCGTCTACATCTTTTCATTTTACAAAGAACACAAAGTGGTTAAACATCTCAGATCTTTAGTAAAGGAGACCACACAGAATGGAGGCTGAACCGCCCTCTTCACAACCTGACCTGCTGCAGCAATGGCGTCCCATGACTGTACCGCGCTCAGAGCCAGTGAGCTGTTAGCTCGTTCACAGTTGTTTGTAAAGGCCAGTTGCATGTGGCAAAAGGACCCAGTGTCCATATATTGTGCATCCTTGAAAACAAGCAAAGATGTCGACTTTGTGCAGCAGTTAGTTGGCAGGAACATCCCAGTGTCAAAAACAGTGAGTCGGAGAGATTAGCTAACAGTTGTAGCTTAAAACCGGCTAAGCTAAAACTGTTTAAAGGAAGTTAACGTAAAAAAACCCTTAAATTCAGAAATGTTGTAATACAGTGGTGTGGTCATGAAGATGATGATGAAGATGCTGGGCAGCCTCCTGGTTGGCCTGTGGAACAACAACCACTCGTTAAACTGTGAAGCTGGTATGAGGCCGTGAATATGAAGCAGACTGTGTCGACACCCTGAATTATCCACAGTGTGAGTTTCTCTGCAGCAGACAGCAGCGGTTTAACCCGGCACTATATTTGGGATATTTTCACAGCTCGACCCTGCAGACGTTCATCCACCCGTGCTCGCCTTAAAGCCGCCACACCTTTGACCAAAACAGTCATTTTACTCAGCAGTTCCTGATTATAAGTAATCCAAACATCATTTAGTGCTTCACACTTGACCCGAGCATGAGAACAGCTGACGCTGCCATATTTCATGTCAGGTTGCATCAGATATTCTTTCACGTTTCTTTGAACTTCGTTTGTTTTTCGCCTGTTAGAACCGAGACTGCGCTCAGCTCGGACCACCGCCGCAGGGGGAGGTGGTTCAGGTGAGATGGACGGACGGCCTGGTGTACGGGGCCAAGTTTGTGGCAGCTCACGTCATTCAAATGTACCTGGTAAGATGTTTTTTCTTCTTTCTCCAGTTTTTAATCATGTAAAGAAAAAACTGCAGCGTAACAGCAGAGACGGTAACGCAGGCGAGAACCAGGACGAGCACATCTCCTTCATGCCTCGTATTTCTGGCTGGATTGGGGAATATTTTCAGAGTATGTTGGACGTGTAGTAAGAAATCAAAACGCTTTACAGCTTCACATAAAATGAGTCACCTGCTCAGCTTTAACCCTTTAAAGCCGGTCAGAGCAGCACGCTCTGTTTTGCGTAACTATTTTTAAATCCCGGTAGCTCTGCAACCACGTGAGCTAGCGCAATAATTTTTTTTGCATATGAAACCGGAGGAGTTGTACTTACATCTTATGCCATCAGCTTGTCCTCGGTCACAGTTTCCTTCCACATACAGCTTTGCAAAAACTGCATAAAAAGCACTTGCAGCAACAAAAACATAATATTCCAGAAACACGCTTTGCCGATCCGATCAGCTGTTTGTAACACTTCCTACGTCCATCAGCGCGAACTATCGCATGTCCGCCATGACCTGCCCGAAACCGGAAGTGACATCATTTTCGCGGAAATGTAGTTTTTTTTTTTTACCATCAGGGCCTCATGAGCCTATACTGGTGTTTTTAAAAGTTATGTTTGACTTTATGACTTTCTGTGTGGTTTCTGGGATGCTTAGGACTCATATTGCACTGCTGGAAATAGTTTATTTTGATGCATATGCTGCTTTTTTGCAAATTTGAATCATAATATTTATTTTCGTTTTTCCTGCAGTGTATAAAAATTGGTGTATTTCAAAAATAAAACTATGAAGACACTCAAAATAAATTTCCTGTGGTGGGAAACTATTTTGTGCAACTTTTTTGTATTTACAGTTTTGAGGGATAAGCCTCTTAAATTTCTCTAACTAGAAATATATGTTAAAAAAGCAAAAACGATTTTCAATTTTTTTGTAGTTTATTGCACTTTTTTGCAATTTATGTAATTACTATGCACTTAATGCAGACATATTATTAAAATCTGGGCTGTAATGGTTGTATTGATGTATAGCAACTTGAAATGCTCCCAAAAATGGCTCCACAGCATGTAAACATATAATATAAGCTCTGGCGGACTTGGTTCTATGGTCGGTCTTAAAGAGTTAAAGCCCAAATTTAAAGGCTGCACGTTCAGTCGTCTTCTGGATGTTCCTGGAAACTTCTAGTAAATCAGCAGCAGATTGCAAAGACGTTCAACAAGCTGAATGTTATCTGTTTGTGTCCTGACTCAATGTTTCTGGACTGCAGGTGGAATTTGAGGACGGATCACAACTAACAGCCAAGAGAGACGACGTCTACAGTCTGGATGAAGAACTCCCCAAGAGAGTTAAAACCAGACTGGTACGTTCTCCCGTCCCGTTCAGTTTTCCTTTCAGTTCAAATAAAGAAGCTTTCAGTGACGTACCATCTCTTTACAGTCGAAAGCATCGGACATGAGGTTCGACGGGATCTTCGAGGAGAAGGAAATCATTCAGGAGTCAAAGAGACAGCGAGTAATCAACTCCCGTTACAGGGGGGACTACATCGAGCCTGTGATCTACAGAGCCATCATGGAGTAACGGCCACTTCCTGTCTGCCCAGCCACTCACCAGCAGCACTGACAGACTGAACTGTGCTCACTGTACCTTAACTTAGCAGCTAGCCGCAGAGAGAGTGTAGCTCCAGATGTTTCCTTCAGGACCCGCTTTGGACTGTTTCTTTTCTACTCTCCTGTCTGTAAGTCGAGGGAACTGCAGTGTTGTTTCATTCACTTTTTTCCACACAAGTCCACAGACGGGCTGAGTCCCAGCCTGGCAGCATCAGAAGGAAGCAATACAACAAAACACATCAGTCAAGTAGCATTTTGACACAAAGATGTCAATTTAAAAAAATGAGGTTTTCAATCTAAACATTTCCGTCACCTTAGTGTTGATCTAAGCTTAAAGCAAACTCTCAGCTTTATTTCATTTCTTTACCATTAGTGCCTGTGATACTGAGCCCGGCAAGTAACAGGTCGGCAACTTTTTACACGCTCGCATTTACAGTTTCTGACGTCTGAGTTCGTTAGAACGACCAGCATTGTCCAAAACGTTCTCTTAAATTTCACCGATAAGATGATTTATTACCCTCCACTGTTTCGTAGCACAGGAACAAACACGCCTGCCTGCAGATCCTGTGTTTGACCTCTGACCCGGGTTTCCCACTGGTCCACTTCTCTCTACAGTAGAGAAAAACCAAAACACTCAGTTGTTCCAACAGTTGGACTTACTGAAGGAAGGCGTGCTATATGTGCACGCCAAGGTTTCCTTCACAGAAATATTTCCCCAGTTACTGAAGCCAGGCCCACAGCAGTACGTACGGCTACTTCTGAGCAGAAAGCCTCCAGGAGGAGGCTGAGCACTTCCTGCTCACACTAAGAACATCACAGACAAACTTCTCTCCTTAAACATCATTTATGGAGATGTTTAACATTAAATGCAGAAACTTCCATTTTTGCTGACAGCAGCATCTTCTTTGAGGGTTTCTGTGTTTAGAGTTGAAACTATTGCAAAACGATCTCACCTGCTGTGAGCTGCAGCAGTGGAAACGCACAGACACATCAGAAATCTTAACGTTTACAGTTGATTATTTAACTTTTTCTTCTACCAGTTACTCAGAAGATTAGTTGGCTAACTGATCGAGCTTTTGAAAACTTTCCCCCTGAAACTTGCCGGGTGTCAAACTTTGAGGAGGTTGGACTGAAATACTGCCATGCTAATCTAATCGAACACAACTTGGTCCCACGCATCAGCGCCACAGTGTTACAGAGTAACCAGGACCCCCGACTTCACTAAAAGTGGATCAACTTCATAAAAATGTGCAAATTTGCCACAAACCATCAGACTTGTGAGGCTCGTGTACTACCATAGTGTTTGTTTCCTTAAATAGCCTTTCAAAGATGCAGGAGTGACGTTGAAGAGTCGGGACGGTTCCTAACCTTCTTCAAGCTGTCCTGATGGTTTTTTAAAGGTTTAAGAACCTTCAGACAAACTGTTGATCTGTGACGTCTTTAACAAGCAGGTGATCAGACCTCGCCGACCGCCACATTTATTACTCGGGGCTACATTTGTGCAAAATGTAATTCATCACTCATTAACAAGCTGAACTAGCCAGTTGGTTGATCTTCTTCCATTTGGCCCCATAGATGTAAATGATTTGCAGAGTTGGAGAATTAAATTTCCCAAATATGACATTTGGAAAAATCCCCAAACCCCCCCCCCCCCCCCCCCCCCCCCCCCTTTAACCCAATAAAAACACGAGTCTATTAAGCCACAGTGCAGTTACAGTTACTCTTCACTGGCAAACCTTCCAGCACATCTGGACTGATGTTCAGTCCAATGACACTCTGATCAGGTGATCTTGTTACACGGAGATGATTTCAAACAGCAACCTCAGTGTTTATCTGTAACGTGAGTTTCTGTACCGATACTTAATCAGTACTTAAAACAACTAAGACCAACAAAAACTTTGCCTTAAATCTGTCATTTAAAACGGTCAATAACCTGTATTTTACTCTGATCAGACGAATCCTAACCTGACGGGTTTAGACACACAGTGAGCATTTGATGGCGTTTTGAGTTCAGTAACAGCAGTAAACTAAATATTTTCCACTACAAGTACTTGGGGACAAATAAATAACACATCAGTGAAGTCTGATTCTCCAAAGAGCCTCTTCCTGTGGATGGACTTTGGTTTCGTTGGACTGCAGCTGGTAGTCCTCGTTCAGCTCATGAACCACTGCTCCACCTTCTCCTGGTTCTGGTGTCCCTTCAGCAGTAGGTCGTCAGCAGCTGCAGTCCAACAGCAGAGCTGGAGTCTGTCCAGCAGGATGACATCGTCTGTGGAGGAGCAGCGCACTGATATTTAGTACAACAAGGAGCCTGTGAAGGCGTCAGGAAGGGAAACAAGATGAACAGCTGAACTTATAATAAGGGCGACTGTCCCAGTGCAGGTGGCACGAAAATCAATTCAATGCTTAAATTTGTCAATAAATATACTTAAGCAACACGACCACGTAAAGTTTCTATGTGGAAAGACTAATCTGTGTAATATTTCAGAGTTCAGAGGATTTTACTGTTTGAAAGAATCTCCCTGTTTCCCAGCATTCCCGGCTGCAGGGATACAGAAATCGATGACCTATTTGTCTTTGGGAGCAGTGCCATTTAACACTGAAATTGCCTCCTTGTCATGAACTGCATTCCTTTACATTTAGCAGAATTCGCTTTTTCATGTTTTTACCTGCCTATTTATTAAAGGTGCTTTGAGAAAGCAGCCTCTGCATTAACGAGTCTGCAGCGACCTGCAGCCGTCGACGACGTATGTTCTATTTTTTCTACACTATAGATGAATTTTAAAGAGTCCCTTTGGATTTTTAATGCGCTTTGTTTCCTCTCTCTCCTACTGAAAACTGTGCTTTGCACTTTTATTTAAATTTGCGAGGACATTTGAACAGCTGTGTGCTAAATTTGTTAATGTTTAAGAATGTTAATTGTACATTTATAAGATGTCTTATGGATTGTGTGCTCCCCTCCTCCTCCCGGCCGAGCCTCGGGCGTCACAGAGTCCGTCTCCATCAGTTCGGTGCAGAACGAATTTATTTTATTCAGAAACTATCAAAAGAGTTTTACGAGAGCGAGTGGGGGCGGGCTTTGCTTTCAATTCTATTTTGTTGTTGTTTTGTAAAAGCTGTTCTGTGTAAATGTCATTTTAAGATGTTACCTGTCGACACAGGAGAGACCGGTCCACTCTCGTCGTCTCCTCTTGAAGGAAAATATGAAAATACTTCCAGATTATCATTGAAACATTTTGTAAAAAGTCATGTGTTCGTTTCAGTAAAGAAATCTGCTTAAGCACCAGCTGTCTGTCTCGATCTTATCCATATAATTGAGGTAAGCTGTTTCCTGTTTCATTGCTAAATTTTAAGACTTCCTGTTCACTCTTGCTGCTGTCCCTCTGTCACAAATTGCTTCCAATACTCATCTCTGAGTTTGCAGATCTAACTGTCTTTGTGCTGAACCATCCGATGACTCAACAACTTTCACTTAAGTTCAGACTCAAATTTTAAAGCCGGAAGATCCTCGGGCAGGTTCCTGTCCTGTAAGGACGTTTATGTTAATATCAGAGCCTGCTTATTATAGTTAAATAAAAACTACTACTTTTTTTTAACTGGATGTTTAAAAAAAAGTAACTAAAATAAAGACTAGTATTTTGGATATTGTAGCATAGTATAATACCTGCACTGGTTTTCCTTATTTTGCCTCTGATATATGCCCTCCTGACAGTAACAATCACAGCGACTGAAACTAATAAAAACTTAAACTGAAGTAAAACTAAACATTTTCAAATATAATCCACTCTAGAAATTAACAAACTAAAAAAAAGTCAAATAAAATTACTAATTAAAAAATACTAAATTTAACTCAAGGTGTAAGAGTGCAAAAACATGCTGGCATGTCATATTATACCAACATATGTTTAAAGGAGGCAGCACGGTGGTTAGCACTGTTGCCGCACAGCAAGAAGGTCCTGAGTTCAATTCCACCATCAGGCCGGGGTCTTTCTGTGTGGAGTTTGCATGTTCTCCCCGTGTTGAATGTGAGTGCGAATGGTTGTCTGTCCCTGTGTGTGTATGGATGGATGGATGTTTAAAGGTGCTCAGTGTGAGAGAGATTGCAGCTCATCAGATTTGGCTTTTTGAGATTTGAAGCGAATTCATTGCGTTAGAAGGGCACTTTCATGTAATACCAACTTGAACCACAAGAGGGTGCAACTGCTCAATGTTGCGTCCAGTCAGTCTGATTCCATGCGCGGCTCCACCTCTGTGCAAATACTGAGGGATGAATGAGGGAAATAATGAGGGAAAAATACTGTAACCGAGGACAAAGGTACCGAATAAAAGGGGCAAAGAAATAAACTGATAATTTATTACATTAATTAAACATAGTTTTCCCAGTTATTTCCAAACGGGACTTCCAACACATCCTGCTGATATCCCAGCTGCACATGAGACAAACCAAACAAACTGTGCGAAAAATAACACGACACTGCAATCAATTTACCTGTGGGTACGCACAGCAAACAATCCAGGTCTCAGCACAGCTGGGAATCAGCACTGCGGTCAAGTGAGCCTCACTTACGAAGTCACAGTCAAGCTAGCCGCACCGCCAGCCGCACCTAAAATGTGGTTGCACTACTCTTACGCATATTACGGTATGGGTGCCGACTGGCTTAGAAACGCAGTCTTTTGTGTCCTGACACTATTTTACTTCACAATCCACTCCAGTTTGGTTCATCTCCACTTTTCCCCCTGTGATCCACAGCCCAAATTACTGTATGATTCAGAGAAAATTAACAATAAAATTTACCCAATTTACTCTACTGTACTTTTAATATCCTCATCTTTGAGCTCAGCTAACCTTGTAATCTTCAGCAATCACAGTCTTTTCATCCAAATCCAGGGTCCCCCGTTTTTGCATGAGGATTTTCAAGTTGTTGTAGTGTTTTGTTTCGTTTCTTCCACTACAAGGACTGCAAAACACTATTGCTGCACTATGGACAACATCATCAATGTCTGTTAAGTTATCACAGCATGCAAGGAGCCCAAACACATGCACTCCAAGCCTGTAGTTCTCTGGAATGCTGGAAAACGAATGAATGAAATCACTGTTAGTAGGACCTTTACATTACAAATCTTGTATTCTTTAATTATTGATATAAATGTTTTTTTACAAAGGTCCTTGGCATTTTTCATGACATGGCTCAAACATGGATGAAGAATGGGAATGTTGAATTGCTGTGCTGAATGCTGGCCACTCAGTAAGACATAGCACTTCTGCAGCAGATCCTCTAGACTTGTTCTGCAGAATGTCATGGAAACGGATCGGAGGAGTACCAGGGATCATCACACATGAACATGACAGGCCTGTTGTAGGCCCGATTACCAAAGGCTCTTACCAGATCAGTCTGAAAGGCCTGCAAGAAGTATCACAGGGTGCAGAGTGGAGATGGCCTAGATTCAAAATCCAGTGAAAATATCCTCTTACAGTTTTCCTGTAATCTGAGCTCAAAGATGAGGATATGTAGAGTACAGTAAAGCAAAATGGGAAGATTTTACTATCAATTTTCTGGAAATCTGTACAGTAATATTGGCTGTGGCTCACAGGGTGAAGAGTGGTAGCCTAGATTCAGAATCCAGTGAGATATCTGCGTCACCTCTTACAGTTTTCCTGTAATCTGAGCTCAAAGATGAGGATATTAAAAGTACAGTAGAGTAAATTGGTTAAATTTTATTGTTAATTTTCTCTGAATCATACAGTAATTTTTGCTGTGGATCACAGGGGGAAAGTGGAGATGAACCAAACTGGGAGTGGATTGTGAAGTAAAATAGTGTCAGGACACAAAAGACTGCGTTTCTAAGCCAGTCGGCACCCATACCGTAATATGCGTAAGAGTAGTGCAACCACATTTTCGGTGCGGCTAGCTTGACTGTGACTTGGTAAGTGAGGGCTCACTTGACCGCAGCGGTGAATCAGCGCTATGTGTTGATGTTAAAGGAAGTGGCACAAACAAATAAACAAAAAGAGAGGTTAGTCCTCACACGGCTCAGTCTCCAGCATTAACCGCCTTTACGGCTGCACGGACTGACCAAAACAAAATTACAAATCAATGAAAAGAAGATAAAAGGACAGCAGAGGCAGCACAACAACAGCTGAAAAACACAAACAACATTATGGTTTAAAATGTTACCCAATAAAATATCAGTTTTATTAAACCATTCAAAAATCACAGAACTAAAACAAATAACAACGATCGGTTTCCCTGCGCGCAGTCGATCAATTCCTCCATTAAAACTCGTGGTCACAATAAAAAAAGTCCAACAACACGCATTAAAAATTGGCACCTACAATAATAAATGATCCAAACGAAATGGCAAAAGTCTCTTACCGAACAATAGGCTACACCCACTCACACTAGAGTGTTTTTTTCCACAGAAGAGCGCTGACCTCGCCCCACGCACCCACTACCTTTTCAAAGCTCCTCTGCCAATCACCTGGCAGAGAGCAGCGAACTGCAGGTGACTTACAATACACACTAGTGGGTTTTGTTGTTGTCGCTGTTTTTAAATATATTATTATTTCTGATATATGATGACTTACTTACATCCTCAGACGCAGCTCTGCTGTCACTCACACTGTGGTGTGTTTGGACACGTCGCCTCTGCAGAGTGAATCTGAGCTCAGTTTCATAACACTTATTGGCAACCAGCCTATTTTAAGCCAACACTTCTTTTATTTTTTAACTTTCTGGAATAGCCTAAAACATGTAGGGGAGACCGGGGATAGTTGTAACATTTGTGACATTTCTGTCTGTAGCTTGGAGCTCTTTTAAGGTAGTGGATTCAAAATGTAATGCAAAGTATTTACATGTCTCTGCTATTAAATAGTGCAGCTATTTTCTCTGCAGCACAATTACCCATTGCATGGTATGGTCTCAAACACAAAGAGTGAAATGTTACAATTAACCCCATAGTCTGGGTTAGTCGTAACATATCCTGGGGTGAAATGTAACACAATGAAATAAGGGTACTGACAAAACATTAACATGTAATCTTTGTTTATTCAACACATGAATGCACTTAGAGCCATTTATGTAGCTGTGTGTGTGTGTGTGTGTGTGTGTGTGTGTGTGTGTGTGTGTGTGTGTGTGTGTGTGTGTGTGTGACAGAATGGAGAAATCTAGCTTTTGAACATATTCCAACCCCCCAAAAAAGACAAATTATGGAATTTTCTGCAACTGAATATTTCATTAATTTTGGTTAGTCTTCCCTGAGTTCGGCCTCATTGGCTCAGTGGGCATTATAATCTACAACTCTTGCACCAATTTTGAACATAACAATGAAACTGAAAAATGTAGTTGTTCACCAGCATCGCAATTCCATTACTTTTTATCACGGCTTACCTTGGTGTGGTTTGCAAAGTGCTTCAGAAAGATGAGGAAATCTGTTTCTTGCACCCTCCTGATTTATTTCCACTACCAGTACTTCCTACTGGTCCATCTCTGACACAGTGGTCTGCATAATGTATGTGTGGGAACACAAACAGTGGAGGAATTGTGTTGCCAATGGCATTAACCGCATATACAAAAGCGACCAGTGAACCTCTCTCTGCTGATGTCGTTGCCCCAACTTGTTTAATATAAGTTAAAGTAATAGTGTGGTAAGTTGTAACATCTGCATTATTGTTACAACTGACCCAGACTCCTATAGCCATGAACTAGCTAACATTACAGCCAACGGCTAAAACATTAGCACTAAAGACCTACACAGAATATATCCCCATAGACATACAAATAACATCATTTAAGTTTGATGAGTTTAACTGCAAAGCAGATAATGCTATTAGAAATTGAAATAAAGTAGAAAAACGTACCTTTTGGCATACAAATGACTTTTCTTCGTGTTAAATTGTCTGTGTTTGACAAAATGTGCTGATTTTTCACTTGTGATAGCAGAACTGAGTTGGGCATGTACAGGATGAGTCACATCATTTGAAACTTAGCCCTGATTGGAGAAATTGGAAGTGTTACAACTGACCCACGTTACAACTATCCCCGGTCTCCCCTACATATTTTACATATTTTATTTATTTACAGGTTTGTGTCAAATTTATTTTTTAACCTTTTTATTGGAGCCGTTTTGCACAGTTGTTTAGGTTTGTTTGCGTCATTCTTACAGGTATGTGCGTTTGTGTTGTGGGCTTTGGGTACTACACTGAAAAAATGGGAATTGGCAGGCTTTTGAATTTGCACAAATGAATTTAGTTAATGCTACACAAGCCTTTCATGTTTCTCTTATTTACATGATTAAATAAAGTACCATTTACTTGATTATAAACAATACTGAGACTACTCATTTTTCTTGCATTGAATTAAAGTGACTAAATTAGAATACTAAAACCATTGTAATCATGTTTGACCACAACCGGAAATGATGCAATATATTCAAAGACAACAACTAAATATGATTGGATAATAAGACCTAGAGTCTTATCCAATAAGACAACAACATAATTTAAGGAGAGCGCAATTGACCGCCAGATTCTGGAAGACTGTTTAGCCGCATGCAACCTTTGGCACTGAGTCAGGCATACTGAGAAGGTAAGTAATTTAAATACATTTGTTTTAGTTGGGTACGTTTTCACAGAATTGTTGTAGTGCATGCTATATGAAAAGTAATCTGTAATGCATCTACATGTTGTTTTTACAGTGCTAGCTAAAGTTGGTATTAGCTTTGTGGCTAAAACTGAAAAATAGTATCAAATTGCAGCTGTTGTTGGTCAGATATGGAATTTATGCATGTGACAGAGAGCACTGACGTTTTTGATGGCTTAGCAAGTTAAAACGTCACTGAGAGAGCGCAATAGTGTTTGTGTTACTCGTGCTAGTTATGGCTACAGTGGCTAATTAGTCCGGCTCTAACCGTCAGAGTTTAAGAAGCTGGGAGCGCCACAGTGCCATAACTTAATTCTTGCTGCTGACACGCACTCAAGTTATAATAAGGATCCTGCCACCTTAGACGTGGGTTTAAGAACCTGTGCCCATAAATGCCAAATCATTTTTCCATTTAGTCATTGTTTTAGGTGAAGTGTCACTTGACTATTCTATCGGTCAAGCCCAAATAATACAGCAGATATCTACAAGGAGATAAGTTTGTTCAACAGAGTATGTCTTATTAAGTGATGTATTGTGAATTTTCCAACATCGTCCTAACAAAAATTAGGACCCCCCCCCCCCTTTTTTTTTTCTACTTTGTGTAGAACATATGTGAGCTGCTTCTCAAAACATTATGTATAAATGAGAGAAAGATTGGTACTTTAAAGAAACCATTGATGCTCTTCTGGACTGCAATAAATACATTTTTTCAATTAAAATTAATGTTTTTTGTGATGGTGGAATTTTTACCTTTATCATTACAGAAGTCAAAACATCAGATGATGATAGCTTACCATCTAAACTCCCCATCTCTTGGCAAGTCTGAATTAGAGGGCTCAGCTGTATTGGCCTTTCTAGTGGATTTAAAGAGTTAAAGACTTAAAGAGGAGATAGCTTAAGTCATTAGGTACATATTCCCTGACATTCTAGAGGTCGACCTTGGACAGTGTGTGACATAAAGAGTATAACTTATAGAAAGGGAATGGTACTGGCCCAAAGGGCAGCAGGTGGATTGCCAGAATACTGAAAAACCATATCTGCATTGTACCACAGCATATTCTACATTGTCAGAGAGCTTGGTGGCTGGTACAGAGAGCACGACAGAGCTTTTGAGCTCAGCCCAGTATCCACAAGAATATTCGCTCTCGTTTCACTCTGAACTCCTTGATACTTATCCATTGGTTGACTATGAGATTGGATTAGTCCACATTGTGACTCTAAAAAGGCATATAGAAATAAAAGGTGTTCATATAAGTGTAATAGGTTCAGTCGCATGTATTTCATTAGATAAATTCTTCTTTTTTTTTGTCTGATCTTTATAACTTTGACTATTGGGTATGGATAGCTTTATGAAAACTAAACTGAAATGATTCTTTTTGAATGTCTGATATGTAATTATTTTTTGCCTACAGAATCCTCTGGTCCTAAAGACTGTTTTGGCTGACGGGAACCTGTCAAAGGCTCACTCTCTAATGGAGCGCCTGAATCAACTGAGGATCTCATCGTTGAAGTCAAGAGACAGTGTTGTCTTCAGGGCAGTTTCAGACTTCAGTTTATGGATTCCTTGTTTGGGAACAAGTTTCTTAACCTCACCTCAGTTTCAGAAATAGCAGACAAAGGGACTCTTAAAGCTATTGACATGCTAAAGCCCACCACATGGACATAAAAAAGAGTAACAGAGTTGGTGAAACTCAAGATGGAAAAGACTTTTTCATACAGAAGACATGAAGATGTTCGTGATGCACCAATGGTAGAGGCTTTCATGGCAAGATGGCCTGATCTATTTGACTTCCACGAGGTAAGGTTTGCCTCATACACGGTGTTCTTGTGGTATTAGCCTAAAATGGTTAAGGCACAGTTGTTATTTGACAGCCCATTTCTTCAGCATGAGTGATTGCAGCCTTCTTCCAGGTATTAAACCTTTGAAGCTCATTCCTCTGTGCTCATGTTTTCAGATCAACGCTGAGTTTAAGAGAATTGCCACCATCCCCCCTCAGACAAAGTTCGTGGCTCAGCTGGCTCTCCACTTGGACAACCTGGTGAAGTTGGTCAACAGAAGAGGAGAGCTTGGACTAATACTGAAAAGAATTGTGGCATAAATGGATAATGTAAGTGATAAAGCCTGAATTTCAAATGTTTTCCCATGATAAATTCTCTCATATTGTATTTTTACATCTGCTTGTTTTTTTAACCTTCACTTTGTCAACTTATTATTAATTGCCAGTAAACCTATTATTAATTTGTGTGCCTTTACTTTAAAAACATTCATGTAAAGTACACTATTAAAACTTAAATGAAGGACAAGGGCTGAATGAAGATGCTAATTACATACATTTCATTTCAGTGTGAAGATGTTGATGCTGCGTCTGTCAAGGGAGTGTGTATCTACATGTGTGAAGACCCTGGCATGCTTATCCGGGAGTATGTGGTATGTACTTGTGTTTTTGTTTTTTTTTCCTTTTCGGACTTTCCAGTGTGTCATATTACTTACTTGGCATGAAATGACTAACATGGCTTCTTTTTTACAGGGCATGGAAGAACGTGCCATCAGTGAGACTGTTGAAGACACCACTGTTCGAATTTATCATCTTAAAGAGCAAGCTTCAGCAGATGAACAAGAGTTGTCCTCGCAGGCATCAGGGTGGCGAAGAATTTGGATAATGTAGCATTTGCTGTGATAATGCTATTTGGACTCATGTATGCACTAAACCTTGCCTACCCTGCTGACCTTCGCTACAACTTTGACGTTTTAGGTTTTCATGGAACTGGATGGAGCTAAACTCTCTAAAGTTCTCGCTTTCAAAAACCATCTGTTTCATTGAGAAGTCAAAGACTGCACTTCTGCAATTCTTTGCAGTTTTTCATTTTGTGTTCAGTAACGTTATACTGCTTATGTTTTTATTGCTTTCCCCTCATGTGACTGCAATGAAGGATGATTTTTCCTTTTGGTAAGAAATTTTTACTGATGATTTTTAGCAATATGTTCTAAGTCAACCTTAATGTCCTGCTTATATGTCTAAAATGAAGATTAAAATTCATGTAGGTGTTTGGTATTAGTTATGTAACAATGTCATTTAAGGCTCGACTTAGTTGAAATCTTGTACAGGTAAATACTTGTACAGAAGCTGAAACTGTTGTCAAATAATACACAAGTTATATTTGTGTAAATATGTTTATTCATAAAAGCGTGTTGCTTTTTTTCAGGTAGTCTTAATTTAGTTTACATTTTCAATTGTGTAATTAATACAAATGTTATATGTAAGAGATGACAGGATCATCTATAAGCACTTTCTTTTATTTGCTGCTAAGGTCAGTTTTTTGTGAAATATTTGCAAATATATTCTCAAACTAACTTTTTCTTTTAGTTATTTCTGCAGGCTATCTTTAAAAATGTGTTAACAAGTTTATATGGATGTGATTTTGGACTTGTTCATGGCAGAATTGCTGCTTTCACTGCTGTTACAGTTTAATAAAGGTGAATTGTTCAGTAGCACTCAGTCTTTGCCTTTTTTGTCAATAATGATCAGTTAATATTTCAATTGAAAAAATTAAGTAGGATTTAAAGCCATAAGTTGTGTTGCAGGAACATAATTGCAATGTGTTTACATTACATAATATCATTGCGTACCACTGGCAAATAAAAATAAGTTGGTGTTAAACATTAAAATATATTGACATTATGCAATACATTGATATTATGATAATAGATTAATATTAGTACATCAAACATGATTTGTTTAAGTAATCTGATGTAAATAAAATACTTTGATTTGACAAGCATTAATTACTTGAAGGAAAGTGGAAAATTAAGTCAATCATACTTATTCATATTATGTGGGACCGATGTACACAATAAAATCAAGTAAATTGAAAGAACTTTTTTTTTCAGTGTACTGGGTTAAAACTGGCCAGATTTTATCCACCATTGCTGATAGCTCGCGTCTTTTTCCACTTTGACCATCGTGGTAATAAAACAAATGCTTAATTCATTTTAGTGTCCATAACTACCGTCTTTAACTTTCACCTGATCATCGATGGTAGTTCTTTTCTACTCTCTTTGGCCACAACATGGCGCTGTTACACATCAAATCTGATTCAGTCCTGATCAAACATTAAAGACCAGTTGAAAAATGGCAACAAAAACATTAATAAATGGATCATATTTTGCATGGTTGGATCTTAACAAGGTTCCAAGTGGAGCTTAAACACGCAACAAGAAGAAATGAGAGTGAGACAAATATCATGAGCAGCAGCTTTACAGCTGTGGCTCCAGCAAACATCAGCTGATACTAGAAATTAATATTAAATCAATTCTAACAACAGCTGATCAAGTTTAAAAGTGCTGCTGTTGTTTAGCGCGACATTCGCTGGTTTCCTGTTTCTGCCGCAAAGCGATAAACAAACAAGAGAGAAAAGCTGATCAGCTGATCATTGATCAGTTTCATGACTGAAGTAGCAACAGGAGAGAGGATGAGAGGAGAAGAGGCAGCTGTGCAGCAAAGACAGAATAACTGCAGCTTTGTGTCTTTTTCCAGCAGAAGTCCGGGACAAACTGTGTTCAGCTCAATACCAAACTTCAAAGTTCGACCTCATCAGCTGTAATCTATCCAGCCCAGAGTCGATCATGACCAATTAGCCGATCCACCACCTTTCATTGTTTATACCGTTACAAAAAAAGACCCCAAAAACAGACAAACAACAAAACATCGGCCCATAAAAACGAAAAATCACCAGTGCAGCTATGAATGGCAGTGGGTGGATGTAACTGACTGACGCGCAGAGCCCGGGTGGTGTGAATGAAGAGACAGACACAGAAAATCTGTCGAAAAATCTATTGAACAAATTGGGAAAAAGGGGAAGTGGAACAAAATAAATACAAAACACAACATGGATAAATACATGTACCACACTGCTGTGCGTGCAATCGCTGTGCAAAAGACTTAAATGCCCGTGTTGAGAATCCTTTCATTTCCTTTTGAAGGTCAGTTTTCAGGAGTTCCCCTTTAGGGTCCAGTTTCACGACGAGGAACAAATACGTCCGTAATCCAAAGACAGGATGGGGGGGAGGGGGGGGGGGTGAATATGAAGAAGTACAACAACAAAAACATCTGACCTGCAGGGACAGAAAATGTCCATTTCGATTTGAATTCAGTCTAAACATCAATGATCCCGCACGTCTATATGAAAGCGTGAATCTGATCATTGCATTGTCACATTTCATTCATAGCTTCATCTGGACACTTCAGGTAGAATCTGCTACAAACAAAAACGGAAACTGCAGGAAGGAGCGCAGTTAAATAACAGACAGCGAATCAGGAGAGGGACCGCGCCAGCTGATGTGGGTCATGTGACAGTGTGTAGGTGACGTGGGTTACATACGACTAATCAATTTCATAACCAGTTTCATGTGATTGGTGATATTAGACTAAGAGAAGCCAGATAAAGAAACGATATGCTCAAAGTCCTGAATCAGTTTCAAGACCAACTCTGAAGCTGCTCCTGTGGCTCAGTGAACTTCAGCCTCTGAAACGAGATGACTTCATTTATACGAGTCATCAGCAAACAATAGATGTCATCATTATGATGAACGGAATTCCTGTTTATTTCACACAGTTGCATTTGATACGTTTTATTTCACTCAATGAAATTTCACAGACCAGAAGTAACACAGATTAATATATATATATATATATATATATATATATATATATATATATATATATATATATATATATATATATATATATATATATATATATATATATATATATAAGATAAAGATTCAAAAAGCTGATTTTATTTAACCTCCACATCAAACTTTAATGAAAATAAACACCATAAAAATAAAAGCACATTGTTTGCAATAGTCCTCATTAAGCGTTTTAATCTACGATGATCATTAATCACTGATGTTTGTGGATAGTTAAGGATGTAACTCGTGCAGGTTTTTAATCACGAGTCTCACTGCCGCGTGTCTGTGGCTCAGCCTGACTTTGTCACCTCCCTGACTGCAGACATCTCCTCACCTGTCTGTCTGAACACCTCGCAGCCTGGCAGGGGTGTCCAACTCCAGGCCCCGAGTGCCGGTGTCCTGCAGGTTTTAGATCTCACTCTGGGTCAACACACCTGAATCAAACGATTAGTTCATTACCAGCCTCTGAAGAAGCTCATTTGGTAATTTAAATCAGCTGTAGTGGATCAAGGACACATCTAAAAGCTGCATCCCGCGAGGCCTGGAGTTGGACACCTCTGGGCGCAGGTAGAGACTTTAACGGAAAGCGAAGTGGCCGTTTGATGACGTCAAACATCAGATAGACGAGTCTAACAGCTCGTGAGTGAGCTGCTCAGCTGGAACCACACGACACCTGCAACGCTTCCGGCTGCGCGCGCACACACGAGTCATAAATACAAATGATAAGATAATTAAGTAAAAGGCGATTGATAGAAGTTTAACAACCACCAATAATTCCCATTGCGCAGTCTAGCCACGTCCCATCGATCAATAAATCAATAATGAAAACAGTTACATTTTTACTTTTATAGGCTGATGCAGAAGATGTTATATTCCTGTTTGTAACCGACCTTGGACAACATGTGATCATTTAGCATGTTTTCCTCCTTTGTCTCTGAGTTTTAAGTTGTCCTGCTCGGCAAAGATTAGAACAAAACCCCAGTTTACCAGCATTTCATTAAGATAAGATAAAACTTTATTAATCTCTCGGGTGGGTTCCTCTTCGAAATTCGGTAATTAAGTCTTCTTAATATTATTAAATCGTTTCCCTCTGACTGACGTGTCCTATAATAGCTGTAAACGTATTTGAACAGATAGAACTTCCGAGGAGTATATAAATAAAATAAAAATTCCCCTTAAAGTTTCGGCTCACCTGAGAGGCGCATCAAAGCTACTCAACAACAAGTCTGAGATTTTCCGTTTTTTAACCCCGCAAACAAAAGCGAGAAACCTTCAGAGCTGTGAAGAAAAAACGACCACAGTTTAAACAGAAACAGTCATGTGGCGATGAATCATATGTTTGGTTTTACTTCATGGCAGGAGGCTACTTCAGTTAGTGTTTCAGTCACAGGACCAGCCTCGATGCTCTGTGCGTACCGGGTCCGGCTGGCAGCGGTGGCGCCGAAGGCTGTGGAGTCGTGACGGAGGAGAAGGAGGAAAACACGACTCCTACAGAGGGGGGAGGGGGGAGGCGGACCAAGCACCCTGCAGGTCCCTGGAGAGCTTCTTCCTGGGACCCTGGGTTTAATGACTTTAATGGGACTGTCTTTATCAAAGGGGGCTCCGAGGAAACGACGCGCCGGGACACGGGGAGGTGGGGGTGGGAGGGTCCGTGGATATAAAAAGAGGCGACTGACACTGACTCTCCACAGAGCCGAGGGAAAGTCGACGGAGCCCGAACTGCCAACTGAACCCCGATCAGCCACCAGAGTCTCCTTCACTTCTGCTTTTGTCTGCAGAGACATGCTGCGCGAAGATGTCCACGACCTGCACACCTTCCGCAGGTGAGACAGTTTATTAATGAACTGTAAACGGCTTAAAACAACCATGTTTGTTACTGTAAAGATTAATAGATGTTGGAGTTTACAACAGTCAATGTGTTTGCACTAAAAAGCTGCTTGTTTGACATAAGCCGCAGTTTTACAGGACAGGGAGAACGCCATAATAACGCTTACGGTGCTTTTGTTTCAGCATGTTGCTGCCATCTGCATTCTACTGAAACCATTTTTAAAATAAAATATGCGTTTCTATAATTCAGGCAAAACCTTTGCAGGAAAACATCACGAAGGAGGATTTTTCTGCTCCTCACTAACGTGTCCGTGTCTGTGTGCAGTGATCCAGATCCACGCATCGCCCTGAAGCTCAGAGCAGCTCCGTATGAGAGGAACCTCACTGAGGGTGAGTTCACTGCATCACCAGATATGGAGACTGTGCTCTTCTATCGAGCTGACAAAAGACATTTTAGCAGAATTAAGAAAAATCATATCACATTCAAAAGGTCCACTTATTAGTTATACGTGGTTATCAATATTATCAGCTGCTTTCAACCGTAAATTATTTATTTCAGAGGCAGCTTTCAGTTTTCTCCACTTCCCTTCTTCGTTCTTTTCTGACTTCACCTGTATTTTGTCATCCTTGTCTTCATGTTGTGTGTTTAACGTGAGTCTTTCCCCTCAGTCTTTGTCAGGTGGTCGTCTCTGTTTCCTTCACTTCTGTAGTTCTTTTATCTATTTGGTTCTTTTATTAGATTTTTTCCTACTAGAACAAAAGTTGTTTTTTGTCACTGCGCATGCTCATGCTGTCACCAGTTGAGGGTCACTCAACCTTCCATCCTTAGATGTGGTTCTCTGGTCACCAGCTGACCCTTCTTTGCTCTCCCCTCAGGTCCCCGTCCCAGAGTGGTGCGTCGGATTTTCACCAACAGTCGAGAACGATGGCGCCAGCAGAACGTGAATGGTGCTTTCACAGAGCTGCGACGTCTCATACCCACCCACCCCCCAGACAGGAAGCTCAGCAAGAACGAGATCCTACGCCTCGCCCTCAGGTACATCAACTTTCTGGACCATCTACTGACTGAGCAAGACCTCAGCGCGGCCCCACAGAGCCAGGCTGTGAGGGTGGAGGAAGACAGACTGCAGGGGACGCCATCACCTACCTCCACCTGCGAGAGTTCATCAGAGGGAGACTGTGATGGGCTGATGGGGGAGCAGAGGCAGCTCCAGTACCAGCTGAGCAGATGGAGCAGAGATCAGCTGAGACTGTTTCATCACTCCAGATGTGGAAGCCCCTGCAGTCTGGGGTCAGACTGATGCTCACGTGCTCCAGTTCTGCTGCGAAGATCTGTTTGTCGTCAGTCAGCTGATTCAGGCTCAGACACAAAGATGTAAACAGGAAACACTAACGAGACAGAAACCTCCGTCGTTTACAAGCTTTTTGTCAGACAATGGCTCTGCATTATCTCTGGCTGGTTTTAGAGAATCACAAAAATGATACACGACACTTCATGCAGCAGACAGATGAATTATTGATCTTCATGAATAAATGATTACAGGTCAGACGTACTGGCATCGGGAACATCTGTTCATATTGTAAATGTTTTGGGTTAAACTGATGATATTCTTCCTCAGTGAGGCGAACAGAGTGAAAGGGAAATGTGGGTTTTTAAGGCCATTTAATACACGATTGAGATGTTAAATAAAAGTAGAGAGTGATGTCTGCTTTAAAAGCACACATGCAATTATACATAAACATGAATTATTCTGCATTTAGTAACTCACTAATGAAACAAGTTCATGTGATATTCACATGCATCAGTGTTATTAGACGTGTGCTTTCCATGTTGTTTGTGTGTTTTATGTTTGATATTCAGCGTGATGTTCTGCCATGAAGCAGAAGAACCAGTAACCAGATTCAGGTTCTTTCATGAGGAACCTTTGGTGATTTTAATGTTAATAAAAATGTCTTTTTGTCCACTGATGAAATCTGTGACGATGCGCAGGTGTGATGCTCGTATCTGAATACAGAGAAATAAAAAATACAGAGAAACTGATGCTTTTCCTCTTTTAATGACAACCTGCTGATTCACTCGTGCAACACTATCATAAATAAATCATTTATTTTTTTCTAAATGTGCACCTGATGAGTGAGTGAAGAGCTGCAATAAACTGATATCACCACATACTCATATAGTCTTTGTCCAAGAAGTCCTCGGCATACTTCAGTCTGACTTAAGGGTGTCTCTTTTGCAGAAGTGGGGGTCTGAGGTCTTTACACACATTGCTCACTGCCACACTTGCTCTGTGAGGGCCGATGTGAGCTCCTTGACGATGCCTCTAACTCCAGGTGTTGACAGAAATGCTGTGATAACCTGGTATATCCATCTGCTGCTTTGTGACCATCAACAATTCTGTTTTTCTAATCTAAACTGATTACTGTTGGGTTTTTCTGCATGATGTTTTGTCAAGAGGCAGCAGTGGTTAGCATTGTTGCTTCACAGCAAGAAGGCGGTGAGTTCAATCCCACTGTATGGTCGGGGCCTTTCTCTGTGCAGTTTGCATGTTCTCTCTGGGTACTCTGGCTTCCCCCCACAGTCCACAGACATGCAGTGAGTGGGGTTAGGCTAACTGGTAATTCTAAATTGCCAGTAGGTGGAATGTGAAAGGTTGTCTGTCTGTGTGTGCTAGCTCTGCAACAGAGTGGCTAAGACAGCTGGGATAAGCTCCAGGCCCCCACGACCGGACACGGAGGCGAGAATGGATGGACGGGTTTCTGATGAAGGGTTTTCCTATTGTGCATAAACTGGAAGTTAACTCTCAGTTTTCACATGATTTTACAACCTTTGATCTTTACAAAGTTTGCACATCATTGCACAGCAGAGGTTTGTGCTCTAACTCGATAAACAGGTTTTAGGGGATCGTAATATCTAACATGGTCGTTTTTTTCTGACATAATTCTGTTATTGTGTGTAAATATAAATCATAGGTGTCAAACTCTGGCCCGTGGGCCAAATTTGGCCCGCAGCCTAATTACATTTGGCCCGTGAAGCCATACCAAATTACTATTAGAGCTGACCTACTGGTATTATACAGCTAATATATATATTGTTTAGTATTAAGCTTTGCTTGTTCCATATTCAGTTTTTCAGCAAAACCTGTTTGAGTCCATAAGAAAAGATTCATTCTTATATCTGGAGGAATAAATATATTTCAATAAATATTAACGTTAGCCCGCGACTTTGTTCCAGTTTTGAATTTTGGCCCACTGTGTATTTGAGTTTGACACCCCTGATATAAATGATTCATTCTTTCTAAGGAAAATAAATATGTTTTGAAAAAAAAAACAGTGCATAAGTATCATTCTTGTTGTTATATGTAAAATGTGATGTTTTTTTCTTTTAAAAAACTATTTAAATTCATTTCAATGCCAAATTTTGTTGCAGCATTGTTAGTGCTCTAACACAGCAAAGCACCTGAACTCACTGTGGAGGTGTGTGTGTCTGTGTGTCTGTGTGTGTGTGTGCATCTGTGTGTGTGCGTCTGTGTGTCTGTGTGTGTGTCTGTGTGTGTGTCTGTGTGTGTGTGCGTCTGTGTGTTGGGGAGCAGGGGGGTTGGGGTGATGGGCGGAGTAGACTGTCACTGTAACAAGGCCATGATGAGTTGAGGAGATGACTGATAAACATCTCACCCAATCAGACGGCCCTGAGGGAGACGGCAATAACAACAGGACAACTCAGAGGAGCAGAGGGGCGTGTTTCAATTAGAGAGCTGTGTGTGTGTGTGTGTGTGTGTGTGTGTGTGTGTGTGTGTGTGTGTGTGTGTGTGTGTGTGTGACAGAGAGATATCGGCTCATCCTCAGTTCCCACCACTGTTTCTCTGTTTGGCTTCCTCCTGAATATCCAGTGGGGTTAAGGTCAGGTGGCTGTGGGGGAAAGTCCACTGAAGACCAGCTCCCCCTCTCAAAGCTCTGAGGTGGGTCTGAGGCTCATTAATCTGCTTCAGCATGAATCATTCTCCAAAAATACGCAAACCGGAGGATACAGCATAGCTCTAAAGGATGGATTCCTCCATCACCTCATTCAGATTTAAAGTGGAGTCACAGCAGAGAAAAGTTCTCTTCCATCATCCACACCTGCACTCTCTGTCCACTTCAGTTCGCCTCAGCTTTATTTCACTCTTGGTGCATTTGTTTGGGCCAATGTGACCACCTCACTCTCACTCAGGTAAGGGCCAAATCAGCTGCTGTCATTAAACTCACTGTGTGTGGGGATCTGATCCAACCAAGTACGTGGTGTACTCTGCAAGCTAAGCAGCTCACAAACATATGGACGTGTAAATGCTATCTTGCTCAGAAGGTTCATATAAAATCTCAGTTTTTAATGCTGCGTTTTAGTCTTTGTGTGTTTGGGATGATTTCCACATTGCATGGATCAGTTTCAGTCAAGCTTTAGCTGTTGGACAGATGGCCTCACGTTTGACAGACCAGAGTTCATGTTAACTCAATGAGAACAAGGTGCTCAGGTCTGTGGCTCCAAAAGAAGAGCCAAATCATGACCTGTCCATCACTTGGCAGGTGGATTGAGGTGTTTGTGCTGATACCAAACTTGGTCCTCTGCACTTTGGCCTCATCTTTGCAAAGGACATTATTCCAGGTTGTGGTTTGTTCAGACACAGTTTTGAGTCTGAGATGCATCAGTTTCCTGCAGTTTCTCTGAGCATTGCAGGCCAGCAAAGTGTCAACATCTGGTTTTATACACGTGTTCACACTTGATGATCCTTCAATCGAGTAGATTTGAGTAAGCAGTTAGTGCGTGTCAGCCAGTTGGGTCTTGGGTTTTTAATCTCTCAGCTAACACATCTTGATGTATTGGACTTCTGATGATGTCAGCTTTATCCTCCGGATCCTGCTTTGGATCCATGAAGCGTTTTTGGGCTCCATGCTCCGCCCTCTTAGAAACCTTTGATCCAGCTCGATCTGAAACTGCCCCTTGATGCTCAGAACAATAATCTTACATCTGTCCATTTAGTTGGATCTTCTGATGTCATGTTTCCCACTATCACAGTGTCTGCTGGAAACTGGAGGTGCAGCCATATTTCTAGCAGGTGAACAATAACTGCAGGTTGATTTAGCTAAAATTAGTGACGGTCTTCAGCAGATTTATTGACACCTGATCAGATAAACTGTGTGAAAACAGAGAGACTAAGGTGGGAACCGAGGATAAGCCAGCATCTCACAAACACACACATATACTCAGCTTTCTCTAATTGAAACACGCCCCTCTGCTCCTCTGGGACCTGTTGAGTTGTACTGTTGTTATTGTGATCTCTCTGGGGACCGTCTGATAGGCTGAGATGTTTATCAGTCTTCAGCACCACGCCCACTCATCATTAGCTTGTTACAGTGGCAGTTCAGCAGTCACCCTGCTATCAGTGATCCCGACAGACCATGAGGTGGGAAAAATCGCCACTTCCTGTTTTATTACCTCAGAATTCGCCTGTTTTCAGTGAGTTTAGTAACAAAGCAGCAACAGGTGGAAGAACAGGGAGAGAAAACTCTTTCAGTTATGGCGACAAAAAAATTATTTCCACATGAGGATTTGTGGGTGATTTCTTTTCAATTTGTTTATTGATTGAATATAACAGATTAGTTTTTATTAAGATACCAAACTAAAGTCATTTATTTACAAAATATTGTTGCCTTAAATCTAGTATATAAGTATATAAGTATTGGTCTTGGTCTTTTGACCAGGATATGTCCTTCAACGCACATATTAAACAAATATGTAAGACTGCTTTCTTCCATTTGCGCAACATCTCTAAAATTAGAAATATCCTGTCTCAGAGTGACGCTGAAAAACTAGTTCATGCATTTATTACTTCCAGGCTGGACGACTGTAATTCATTATTATCAGGAAGTCCAAAAAACTCCCTGAAAAGCCTTCAGCTAATCCAAAATGCTGCAGCAAGAGTCCTGACAGGGACTAGAAAGAGAGAGCAGATTTCTCCTGTTTTGGCTTCCTGTTAAATCCAGAATTCAAAATCCTGCTCCTCACATACAAGGTCTTAAATAATCAGGCCCCATCTTATCTTAATGACCTTGTAGTACCATATCACCCTATTAGAGCACTTCGCTCCCGCTCTGCAGGCCTACTTGTTGTTCCTAGAGTATTTAAAAGTAGAATGGGAGGTAGAGCCTTCAGTTTTCAGGCCCCTCTTCTGTGGAACCAGCTTCCAGTTTGGATTCAGGAGACGGACACTATCTCTACTTTTAAGATTAGGCTTCAAACTTTCCTTTTTGCTAAAGCATATAGTTAGGGCTGGACCAGGTGACCCTGAATCCTCCCTTAGTTATGCTGCAATAGACGTAGGCTGCCGGGGGATTCCCATGATGCATTGAGTTTTTCCTTTCCAGTCACCTTTCTCACTCACTATGTATTAACAGACCTCTCTGTGTTGAATCATATCTGTTATTAATCTCTGTCTCTCTTCCACAGCATGTCTTTATCCTGTCTTCCTTCTCTCACCCCAACCAATCACAGCAGATGGACCCGCCCCTCCCTGAGCCTGGTTCTGCTGGAAGTTTCTTCCTGTTAAAAGGGAGTTTTTCCTTCCCACTGTCGCCAAAGTGCTGCTCATAGGGGGTCATATGATTGTTGGGCTTTTCTCTGTATCTATGAAGCGCCTTGAGGCGACTTTTGTTGTGATTTGGCGCTATATAAATAAAATTGAATTGAATTGAATTGGTCTTATAAAAACATAAAACTGTCTTTTTTGGCAGCTTTATAAATTATCTGTGTGTTTGTGTTTTCTAATTTTATGACAGGTGACCCTGTGTGTGTGTACATAAAATGAAGTATTTCTCACACTTTGCTTAATGTTGTTTCGATTGTTTCCTTATTTGAATACATTTTGCAAAGATTGTTTTTGATGTTCATTCATAATATTTGTCCCACGTTATCATTCAAATCTGATCTTTTTTACTTATATCTTCAGGCTGTGCTAATATGATCCCTACACTACAGGTGCAGGTACACGACAGGTGCTTTGCTATTAACGTTGCCTTTAGCTTAATGTTTGAAACAGTAACACTGGTGACATCTTGTGGTGAACGCCTGCTACTACAGCTTCATTTTGAAGCTCCAGCCCTCACCACTAAGCTGTAAATAATTTTATTATTCAAAATCTAAGTAATGATTAAATTGTTTAAAAAAACAAACAAGCAGTTACACAGACTCAGTAGCTGCTTTGAGATCCTCATCGATCCCTGTTTCTAATTTAGGACCTAATAGCTGCTTGGTAAAAATAATAACTTATTTATTTTTTTACATATTCCAGAAGTATTTTGCTTGGAAAAAGTACTTTCCAATATTTTATATTTATGGTTACAACATTTTTATATATTTTACTAATACTTCATGTACTTTGGAAATATTCTTTACTTCATGTATTTTCACTTCTGCAGCGCTTTTACAAAATTGTTTTTTCCAATACTGTAAGCACATTTTTTAACTACAGATATTTTACTTATATATTAAGTTTGTAAAAGATGATATATCATATCATGTCACCTGACACGACATGATAAAAATAAAGTAGCCAATAAAGACTCATGTTCAAAAACAAAAACAGATGATAAGACATTTTTTTATATTCAAAAATCAGATTTTAATGTTTTGTTAAGAAGTGTGAATCTTGTCCACAGAGAAAAAATGTCATCAGGAATCAAAGAGTTATACAAAAGCTTCACATTCACCCTTTTAGTCTCAACACAGCCGAAGTGAAACATCGTGAGTTTCACTTTGTTTCAGGGCAGGCCGACCGTCTGTCAGGACAACAAATCCTGATCAATTGCAGCATTTCACACCAGCATCGCTGCTGCCTGCCATCAGTCTGCAGTAGTATAAAGCATGTAGTCAGAGCAGAAAAGCTCAGAGTGGAAAAATACACCAAATAAACTCTTAGAAAAACACTCTGAAATAATATTAATAGGAGTAACGAACAGAAAAGGAACATTTGGCCTCATGAGGATCCACTGATCCGTCATGTCTGCATTTCATCCGACACCACATTTAAAATAACAAAAAATTTGATTATCCTGCTCATCTTCCTCGAGCAGCTGACATTTGGCATTTTTCTTCAGTGACTATTTGGTCAGTTTGTTTGTTATTTCCACGTCTCTCAGCAGTCGTTGGTCACTTCTCCCACCCTCTCTCAATCTGTAATCGATACGGGCTGATCCGTCAGAGGACAAAGACCAGGACTCATCTGAACAGAGACAAAGATAGCACCAATCAGACGGATTGTAAATCAAAGTCAGCAAAGTTCAGACTTTGGAACAATTCCAGTCAGTGTCTCTGGATTATTTCAATAATCAAACTATTCAAAATAATCAAATGTATTTATTTATTGTTTTGACAACTTTGTGTTTTCATGATTCTATGTTTTTCTATGAACATCAGATAAAAAATAAAAACAAACTTTTACTGGTATTAGCCTTAAAATCAGGTTCTATTTCAGCGTTACTGCTGTTGCCTGTTAACCTCTGACCTGCGGAGGCTGCGAGATTCGTACAGCGTGTCGTCCTCCTCGCTGTCCACCGCATCCATCTCCACAGCATCGTCCTCGTTGGACAGTAGACCATACTTCTTTCTGTGGGTGGGCTTCTTCAGCCTGACGACATCATCACAAAACAGACGTTTACTATTAACTCGACGCCACTGTGCTCCAAACAGACAGTTGTATGTACGGCACTTAAAAAAAACACGGGTGAATTATGATATTTATGAACTGAATGTGAAATGTTAGGAGAATGACTTTCTTAATGTAAAGGCACTTAAACTCAGAACCAGGCCAACTGATGGCCAAAACAAATTGAGACACTGGTAGACGAGGATTAGTGTTAAGTGTTACCTCTTGAGCCGCACAGTGAGTCCAGCAACTTTACACAAACGCATGACTGACACTCTGCACAGGTGTGTCACATCGCTAATATGAGACAGAGCTTAAAATGACCGAATTTACAATGACGTTTGGTGTGACATCACCCAGGTGGGAACCAAACCTGTGATTTCATATGAACACCACAGCTGCTCTAAATGATGGGAGAGACCAAAGGCCAGCAGTCTGTCACTAAACCTGGTTGATGAAGTTCAGACTGAGGTTACACTTACAGCATTTCTCATGATATCTCTCCTTATTTATGATATTTTTTGTAGCATAATGTAGATGAAGTATTGCCTAAGTGCTGCACAATATGTCCAACTGGCTCTGACTCACTGACAAACTGATGGCGGGACTCTAACTGAAGAGTGGCCACTAAAAGGCTTGCTCTAGTGTAAGTTTAGAAATTGCCAATCCTCATATGTGGACAAACATTAAGCCACACTGTTCATAAATTCACAGTTTTAAAGTTTCTCCGCTTCTCGAGTTGAGGACACGTGGTAAATGTGTGTCACGTGACTTCATGAAACTGCAGTAGCGACGCTTCCGTTTGGCTTCTGTAAATATTTGTAATTATTGTGACAGTTGACCCTCGATTCTGACTGCACAGTCTCCGTCTGTAAGGAGCAGGTTTGCTGAGGAAATTAAAAACGTACTTCTCACCAAACACTACGTCGGATGAACCGAGAGGCCAAGTTCCACCTACTATTATCAGAAAAGGTTACACTGAGAGGAGAAGTGACAGGAGTTTGGCGTGTATGCCGAACTAAAAATGGTTACTAAAACATTATGCTAGGACTTATATATAGTCATTTACAACACATAAAAACAGCGTATACAAAGTTTTAAGTTGTTAGATTTATGGAGGAACTTCGGCTTTATGTATGTTACTCTATTCTTACTTTTGGATTTCTCTAATAACTCGTCAGATACAGTAATATACACAACCGTGTACCCCGAGAATGCAATCTATGTCAGAAAGCTAACAATAAACGTGCAGCACCTTATAATCAGCAGACTCCATTCATAAATCCAGTTTTTAAACTTTCTTCGCTTCTCAAAAGTTACTGAAGTACTGTAAAGAGATTTTTTGAAGCTGGAAAATGTGCTCTTCAGTTCGGCTTTCATCTGATCTGTAAATATTTCTAATTATTTTGGACATTTTAGGCCGAAATTGTGACTGCGTAGCGACTGTAAGAAGCAATGGTTTTTGTTCTTGAATCAAACTGTAGTTCTCACCGCACGGCTCGGATGAGGAAGTAGAGGACGCCGATGATAGTGATGCCAACGAGGACGTAGAGGGCCCTCTGGATCATCGAGCTGTCCACGTTGAAGGGATTAAACGGACCCTTGCTGGTGCCGTTTATGGCGGTAACCCTGCTGGAGTTCGTCGCGGCGGTTCTACGAGTTTCGGTGCTGTTCTTCACATCCTCCGCCACGGACAAGAGAACCCAGCATACCGATACGAGAACCGCTGAGAGACTTCGATAAAAAGTCATTTTATATTTGAAAACTCTCAAAACAAAAAATAAGAAAGGAAGCTGAACGACTTTCGAACCGGTTCGGAAGCAGAGTCGGGATTTGCCAGATACACGTAGCGTTAGCTAAACTCCACCGCCACACTGTTGACAATCCCAACAAGGAAGTTTACGTCCAGCAAGGGTCGACGTCACGATAAAGATGGAGTCGCAGTCGTAGGGCCGCACGTTACCGCTCACCGACCAATCACTGTAAACCAATCCGCAGGAGGCGCGGGGTTTACGCAGCACTGTACCACGAAATACACACTTTAAAAATTATACAAATATAAAAATGGACGCTAAAGTTTTTTTGTGTTTTAGATTGTAATTTATTTTATTTTTAAGCATTTATACTTCATCTAAGCTTATTTGTTATACGTTATGTTTAATAGGCTTCTGTAACAAGTTGTAGGATAAATAATGTAGCTATATCTTATCCTATCTCACAAACCTACAAAGGGACTCAAAAAGAACCAGTATAACACAAATTGATCACTGATGAGTTTAAACACACGCAGACACACAACAAGGATACAAAACCAGCAAAGGGGGAGGGGGGATTTAACGTTACACGCCCTCACCCCCAAACACAAAGACATTAAAGAATAACCCGACAAAAACGACAGAAAAAGATACACATAATCACACTTGGCTCATCCGGACAAGTGATAGGTTAGTGAACCTCAGTATGCTTCCGTTTTATATATTGTGTGGTTTTCAGCAGCCCTGATGCAGTAATTAACTTTTACACTGTTGATGCCTCTATCGATGATCGCAGCAGCAATAAACTCAAAGTCCAGAACAATTTCCTTTAATCCACTTTGCCTCAAGCGTCTGTTTACCTACCGTCACTGCCCGAGGCTCCTTACCTGAGCACACAGTCTCACTTGCTGCCCAGATGGCGGTGGGCGGGCGGGGTGGGGTGGGGTGGGGTGGGGGGACACTGTTGCCTGAGTCACTGAATGTAATCCAGAGATTTGTATTAAAAACTTGCTGGTTCATAATAATGTGGTGAACTTTTATACTGTGTACAGTGTAGTTTTTATTTGTTTAATCAAATGTGACAATGACAGAAACACACACACACACACACACACACACACACACACACACACACACACACACACACACACTGGGTAAATGGTCTGTATTTGTATAGTGCTTTACTTTGTCCCTATGGACCCCAAAGTGCTGTACACTACATCCACCCATTCACACACTGGTGATGGCAGCTACATTGTAGCCACAGCTGCCCTGGCTGCCGGACACTGGCCACACCGGGCCCTCTGACCACCACCTGTCAACGGGTGAAGCTTCTTGCCCAAGGACACAACGACCGAGGCTGAAAATAATTAAGACCACCTGATGTATTTTAAATAGTTTGGTATTTCTTTTGTATATTCTATTTACTTTACTGGATTATTGGTAAGATTATATTTTCATGTAATTGATGACGTATAGGTATCAACGTAATAAGGACACAAAAGGACTAGAAAGATTTAAAAAGTAAAGAAGAGACAGGAGAAACGGCCTTCAATCGTATTATGGATGTTGACAATGCACATTTCTTTCCACTGGAGGGCACTCTGCAACTTTGCTGATGGCAACTAAAATACAACAACCAGCAGATCAGAGCGGAGTGGGCTAGAGCAAAAAGTAAATCACTAACTCCACATAACAAATGTTAGGGAATTATGCTTATCTTTCATCAGTCCAAAGGTTTAACAATTGTTTTAGTTTACTGTGGACTTCTGTACAATCAGGAGAGGCGCCATCTGGTGGATATTAGACGGACTGCAGGTTTAAAGCATGTCTCACTGGCTTCTCTTTTAGGATAATGATGTATTTAGTGTTGTGCACTCATCCTTTCATGTTCACAAATATCTTTATGGAGTCCCGGAATTCAGTTTGATAGTATTTTTAATGTCTCTTTAATTTTTGCACACTCTGGAGTGCTCAAATAAAAGTCCTGCAGCTTGTTTAAGTTAGGAAGCTGTTGCCCCAAGGTTACCACAATATGATGTCTGTGAAATATAGAGGTTATCTTAGAAACAATAATAATCCTTAGCACAACACTATATCAAACTGCAAATAAAGCCGTGGAGTGCGTCTCCTGTTTGTTCGTTAAAACCTGACCAGAAACTGATGAGATGCAAAGAAGGAAGCACTTCAGTGTTTCAGCGCTGCGCTTCTGTGGCGCTGGGCACGTGTGAAAGAGCGCTTTGATTCGCGCAGAATCAAAGTCTCCACATGTCACGCTAATGTACATTTATGTATTTAGGTTATTTCTGTATTTAGGCTGCTGACAGAACTTCGGTGACTGAGAGGATGGTGGTCCAATAGGAGTGCGGCTCGGCTCCCCCGCGGGGCTGTGATTGGTCTGCGGGGTGGCGGCGGGGCGGGGCTGTGAGATTACAGCAGCATCTCTCTCTCTCCGCAGATCCAGCAGACATCTGGAGCAGCCCTACCCGGGAATCAGACCCCTGAGCATCGAACGCTGACACCCTCCACCTACTCACCCCGGTGTTCGCAGTCTGTTTCCCGACACGTACCCGCTCTTCGGTGTTGCTGTGGTGGCTCTGTGGGCTGCATCTCCGGAGGGAGGCTGGTGCGCTCCGGAGAGACGGACGGTCCGTTTCTGCCAGTGAAAACACGGAGGTACTAAGCCTAAACCCGGGAGGATGGTGATGGACTGAGCTGATCCGACGTCTGAGAGGTTTTTAGGGCCCGATGGAAGCTGCGACACATCTGGACCTGGAACGTCTGGATCCCGGCTCCAGCTTCAGTCTGGACTAAAGAGCCGAGCTCATCACCGGGGGTTCGGTGTATTTGTTTTCTTCTTTTAGTTTTTGCCCTTTCCTCACAGATAAACGGTCCTGATTGAGAGTTTGAAGGAGCAGGCGGATCCCCCTCCTCCTCCTCCCCCTGCTGGTCTGGATTAAAGCCCATCAGGATCATGAATCATCCCCCCTCCATGACTCTAATCTGGGTTTTACCGAGCTGGATTTAAATCTGAGATCTGATCGGGATTACTCTGTTCCTGGTTCTGATCGGGTCACATCTGGCCCGGTCTGAACCGGTCCCGGAACTGGTGTGATCTTTGACTCGGTCCCGGTCTTCTTGTTGCTGGTTTGGGGGAGGTCTGCTATCATCATGCCGACGTCCCGGCCTGGTTCGGAGCCGGTGGAGTTCTGGGTGGACGGATCAAGGCGGGACGGGACGGTGGAGGAGTTCTACACCCTGAGCTCGGAGCTGGGCAGGTCTGGACCACATTATGGGGGGACAGGGGAAAACTGATGAGTTCACATGGACACTTCATTGGGCCAAAGTTGCCTGCATGAGGGGTCCATGTGATCCTTCAGGATTAACTTTGGCCACACTTTATAATCCATCCCGTGGATTACAGGGTTACTCATTTGAATGAGGGACCGGTTAAATACTGGTTCCTGTTAGAATTTAACGGGAAACACCGGAGCAGAAGCAAGAAAACGAAGCTTGAGCTTTGGTGTCAAAATGTTGTCAGCAATCTTTGCCTTCTTGTGTAACCACAAAATGTGTTTTATGCGCAGCATCTTGTTGTCTGCACATTCACGTTGTGTAGTCAATATAAGATTTCAGACTGCGCCACTTTAAGCAGATTTAAGTGAAGGTTGTTAAAAATATTGATAACAGTAGAACACAGCTGCGTCACGTGCTTGGTGCACGCGTATAATCTATCTATCTGGTATTATCTATCTATACATATCTGTAATGATTTTTAAAATGAGGTATATTTTTTATCAAAAAGGTTTTGCATTGTTAAGACTGGTATTTGATTTGGTTATTTAGCTTTTAGCTCTATCTAGGTGGTAAATTAGAATATTGTACTAGCATCTATCGCATCTATCAAGTTTCATACTTACTTTTAATGATAGGGGAATTATTTCCATTTGCCAAAGTTTTTTGAACAATTTACAATACAGTTTGTCAAATATTTTATTAATATATTTGAACACTTTACAGATTTTTATTAATAAATCATATTAATATCTTCCAGGTTTTCAAGTCAGTATTGATGTGGATATTTTAAAACATAAAAAATGACAACATAGAAATAAATACATTCAAATGTCTTGCATTGATCAGTACTTCTGTGGCTTAAAGTACATTTAGCTTACACGTCTCTACTTTGACTGCAGCAGTTTTAATCCTGCACATTTATACTGCTGCGCTTTTGCTTCAGATGCTCTGAAGCTTCAGTGTCTGCCAGTCTGTGTGGCGCATGTTTAAAAACCATAAAAAGTCAGAGCAAACATGGAATTTGTGCTAAAAGACAACAAAGATGAGTCGTGAAAGAGACCTGCAGACTGTTGGAGCTCGAGCAGTTTGTTCGTTGTTTGTATGTTTACAGCGTTCAGTGGACTGTGTGTATTTACACACTGTGTTTGTTGTTATCTCAGCAAACACCAACACCCACAACACTGACAGCAGATCTGCAGAAAATGATGAAAATGATGTCAGCAGTGAAATCAAACGTGTGAGCATGCCGCCACCAGTTCTATTACCAGGTGTCCTGTTGCCATGGAGACCAGCCAGGACTGTGTGTGTGTGTGTGTGTGAGAGAGAGAGAGAGAGAGAGAGAGAGAGAGTCTGTGGTTGCTTCTCAGATGGATCTGTTTCCTCCATCTGTCCCGGCAGAATACCAGATCCCTAAACACACACACACACACACACACACACACACACACACACACACACACACACACACACACACACACACACAGACACACAGAGAGACTTAATTGGACTTACCCTTAAGTAATCTTACTCTAATCCTAACCGAAACCCAACTCTCTTCCAGCTATAATCTAACTTAAGTCTAACTTTAACAGGCAGGTGTGAAAAGAAAAAAGCCCACTCATGACAGAAAAGATGTGAATAAAACATCCATCCATCCATCCATCCATTCGCTTCCGCTTATCCTTTCCAGGGTCGCGGGGGGCGCTGGAGCCTATCCCAGCTGTCATAGAGCGAGAGGCAGGGTACACCCTGGACAGGTCGCCAGTCTGTCGCAGGGCCAACACACAGGGACAGACAAGCATTCACACTCACATTCATTCGCACATTCACACCTAGTGACAATTTGGATTATCCAATTAACCTATCCCCACAAACTGAATAAAACATCTCAAATAAAAACTCAACTTGATCTTTTTTATAGTCCACCAGCTGTTAAACCTTATCTAAACCTTTTTAATTTGAGTAACAGATAAGTTGAGTTTCATACTGCCAGACTCTATTGCAGAATCTGCTGCGGCATTATTGGATGGATGAACCCATTGTGCATGTTTCAAACACAAGGACTTCCTCTTAATACCTACAGATTCGAGGCCTCTATGTTAATTGGTTTAAAGACTATTTTGAGAAAATGTGTGAGATGTGTAAAATGTGGAGCTGGCACAGCTGCTGTAGGTCTATAAAAAGCCTCGTGTAGATGAGGTCGTGAAAATGTGCTTCAAAATTGGTTTCGTTAAGGAAATGATTTCTCTTTTAGCACATGAAGTGTGGTGGGAGTTGAAAAGAAAGAAAACCCACACAAACCTGGAAGAGTTGAGATGGCTGGCAGTGGACAGCTGTGAGAATATTGATGGTTACACCCTCGTGCAATAAAGAGGATGTATGCAGTATCACAAGACACAACGATCAATTAGTTTCACTAACTCATCCACACGAGGCATTTTGTAGAGGGAACAGGAGCCATGGCAGATGTTTGCCTTTACATGACAACTGTAATCTCCACATTTCAAATTAATCTTGAAATGTTGACTTTAATATAAAAATGGACATTCATTGTGTTTTCTTAATGTGGCCCTAATTCTCCGTCATATAGTCTAGTGCAGAGGTGTCCAACTCCAGGCCTCGAGGGCCGGTGTCCTGCAGGTTTTAGATGTGTCCTTGATCCAACACAGCTGATTCAAACGGCTGAATGACCTCCTCAACATGTCCTGAAGTTCTCCAGAGGCTGCTAATGAACTCATCATGTGATTCAGGTGTGTTGACCCAGGGTGAGATCTAAAACCTGCAGGACAGCGGCCCTCGAGGCCTGGAGTTTGACACCCCGGTCTAGTGGAACATGTCTGAATGCCCTTCAGTGGAACAAACACTAGTTTCTTGGGTTTTTTTCACTGCACCAACATTTAAGTACCAGCAGGAAGCAGTAAAAAGTCTAAATGTTGTGTCATTCATACAGTAGAATAATTATCTGTTTCCTGAAAATGAAACTAAATTTTAGTACTTAGTTCAAGTGCCTGTTTGGCTCCAATAAAAGAATCTCAGTTCCTCCTTTTCAGTAGCTCAGACTTGTTTCCATGTTGTACACACTGGTCTTTGCAGTGTTCAGGTTTAACTGCTTTGTGTTTCCTTCCAGAGGAGCGACTTCTATTGTGTATCGCTGTGAGGAGAAACAGACCCAGAAGCCCTACGCTGTCAAAGTGCTCAAGAAAACGGTCAGTGAACCAGCATGATGGAGACTGTAGCAGTCCAACAATATATAACATGTGCACAGATGAGTCGAAACATTATTAGCAAGAAATGATGAAGAAAATAACGTAGACTGTCCAGTTAGACCAGTGCAAGGCAAAGTCTGGGAGTCAAAGTCACGTGTTGGTTTGCCAAACTGTGTTTGATGGGGGGGCTTCTGATTCTTGGTGGCTACCAATCCAACGTCCTGGATGGATCTGCTGCTAATATCTTTGTGATATACAGGAAACCTTCAAAAACACTGTTTCAGCAGAAGATATTTGTTATGTTTGGACTTATGAGGGTAAATCCATCCATTCTGATAATGTTTCTTCTGTTGCAGATTGACAAGAAAATTGTTCGCACCGAAATCGGCGTTCTGCTGCGTCTTTCTCACCCAAACATTGTAAGTATATGCGATATATGTTATTGGGCTTTTCTCTCTATAACTGTAGGGTCTTTACCCTACATTATAGAGCACTTTGAGTGGTTTGGCACTATCTAAATGAAACTAAACTGAATCGAAAAGAGGGTTGAGAGCCTAAAATAGGTTTTGTGCCGAGCTGTAACGATGCTTGTTTACGGCAGTCTGTGGGAATTGGGTTGTTCTTGGCCTTGGTTCCATTTGGCTGCAAACAGGTCAACGTTTTTCTGAAATACATTTTCAAAACCATCAGAAATTTAAACGTGGATCTGCATTTGTAAAGAATTATTTGATGGGTGGAAATGGAAGTCTTAGCCCAGAGATCCTCTAACCCCAAATGATCTGCTAACCCCATCAGATGACAGCCAATAAGCTCCCAGACTGTGAGCGGTCTAGTTCAAGTCAGGTCACTCGTAGAATATTTATATGTATTACTTAATCAAAATTTTCCTCCAGCTTTTAATGTTGTTGGATAAAAGTGTTGTAGAGTTGTGAACTTTCAAATCAAATTCAAATTGTATTTGTCACATACACAGTCATACACAGTACGATATGCAGAGAAATGCTTACACAGCTGCTCGTGACCTAAAGAAAAAAAGGCTATGAATAAGAAATAAATATGAAAAATAAAAAGGGTAAATTTAACTAGGAAGGAATAAAATAAAATATAAAAATTAAAGTTGAAAATAAAATAACTGTACAACAAAATACACAGTATAGAGATATATAAGAATGTATGAAGAAATATAAATATATATACAATAACAGCAGCTGTACAAGTATTAAATGGAAATGAAGAAATATAATGTCCAGTGTCCACATTTGTGTCTTGTGCAGTGCAAATATGCTGAAAGTAATTTAGTGATGAAGTGATTCGATTAGATGACCACACATCTAATCGAATTAGTGTAAACAAAGTCCAGCATGTCCAGTGGACAACTTTGAGGAATTATTCTTGGTCCATTCATGTGAGTCACACATAGTTGAAATAAGTGCAAAATATGAAGATATGGAAGAAAACACCAAAACAGACACTTCGGGTTCGTGCCAGGATATGAATGAATGACTTACTTTATAATATGCAGAATAAATCAGTTCATTTTAAAGTTCATGTTCACATTCACCTGGTCTGGTGTGTCTGAATAATCTCTCTTATTTTCAGTCGACTTTCCCCATAAATCTCTCTTTTCTTTGTATCACTGATTTTAAACACGACCCCTTAATGTGAGCTAAACACTTGTTTATGAGCTTGTAAGAATTTAGATTCAACGTTATTTCAATCTGAGTTAATCTACCAAGTATGTGAGCTATAGCATGTATACTAATGTTTTATTTAAGACAAGACTGACGCATCAGTTCTGTTTTTCTTTTCTTAGTACTATTTTAAAAGCAGGTCGATAAACTGCACCACAGTATGTGATGTGTGTGCTTTTTTATTGTACTGTAAGTATTGAACTGTCTATTGTCTGTTTCATGTTTGTTTCTATATTTGTTGAATCTGAGACAATGATGACTGGAAACATGAAAAAATCTTGTTACTATGTTTCTGCTTGTAAAGTTCAAAAATACTTCAAAGTGTTTGCTCTTCTCAAGCATGTTTTAAGTGATATTGAGTGTTTATGTACCAGAGGCAGAATCAGTTGGTTTTGCCTTCACTATTAGTGGAGTTTCAGTTAGTGCCTGTTGTTTACCTGGTGGTTAGGCTTTGGCACTAAAAGATACCTAGGCTTTAAAGGCCCAGCCTTTAGGCTCTGAAGCATCCTTGAAAAGGTTTACAGGCCTAGGCTGGGATTAAGTTGTATTAATTAACATCTAATCCACCCTGAAATGGATAATTGGATGGATGGATCATCATCATCATCATCATCATCATCAACTTTATTTATAAAGCACTTTAAAACAACCACAGCTGACACAAAGTGCTGTACATTGGAATTGTAAAATAAAAGTACATGAGATATACTTAAAAACCAAATAAAAGAAGAGTGAAATCATTAATTAAATAACTACTTCAATTAAAAGAGAAACTAAGTCTCACTGAGGTTAAAAGCCAAAGAATAAAAGTGGGTTTTAAGACGTGACTTAAAAGTCGACAGTGAAGGGGCCTCTCTAACGTGCAAGGGCAAATTATTCCATAATTTTGGAGCCACAATAGAGAAGGCCCCGCCCCCTCTGAGCTTCCTCCAGGAGCAGCTGGTCAGCTGACCTGAGAGACTGACAGGATGAATAGGAACAACTTGGTTAAGATTAGGTTCTATAAAGTGCTTAGTTAGGTTAGGGTTAGGTTTTACGCTGATAGATAATTAGTAGGTTCAGACACTTAAAATCCTGATTGGTTTAGGAAAAGATTGTGCTTCTATCGTTCACATTAGAGTTGGGAATGACACAACCAAACCCAGGATGCTGTTCTATACGACACCTTCATGTGTCAGTGAGGAACACCAATGGTTTTGACAAAACTGGACATTTTTGCACTCTTAGAGTGAATTATTCAATTACCAGTAATTTGAGCAAATAACAACAGTCCCACTGAAGTTCGATTGTTATATGGACATATATATATATATTTACATATATCACTCTCAGTATTCGCTCATGCATTTTTAATATATTTTTTGCTTCTTGTGCTTGCCTGTGGCTCAGATCCAGCTGAAGGAGATCTTTGAGACAGACACAGACATTGCTCTGGTGCTGGAGTTGGTGACTGGAGGAGAGCTCTTTGACCGGTACGTACACACTCACATTAGCTGCTTTAGCTGCCCTACTGACATCGCTGTGGTGTCACTGGTTGGCTTAGTTTGAGAAATCTTTGATTACAAGTTGGGCTGTAGTCTGGAGTTCAGTTACAGTAGCTGTTGTGCAGTTGTAATGGCAGTAGTTGCTGTGTTGCATTTGTTGCATTAGTTTCAGTGGTGTGTGTAGATAAATGCACTGCTGTAGCATCAGTGGTTGCACATGCTGCATCAGTTGTGTTGGTTGGTCAGTTGCAGGTGTTGATCGAGATGGTGAATAGTGGAGTTTGGCTTGATCCGTGTTGTTATGTTCAGTTACAGATGTTGAGTTGGTGTGTTTAGATTTGCTGCAGCAGCTGTGGTGATTGGTGGAGCAGTGAAAGTTGCAATCGTCTATTTTTGGTATATGGTTTTGTTCATGGTTGGAAGTGTGGCTGTAGCGGCAGAGGCTGGTTTTGCTGCAAAAGTTGTAATGTTTGGTTGCTATAGTTAAGAGCACAATTCCTGCTAATGAACCAATCGCTTAACTTGGCAGTTTTCCTGTAGTTGCAGTGGTTGCCATGGTTAGATGTTGCTGTACTTTGGGTGTTTTAGGAGTTGCCGTGTCCGGTTACAGACGTTTCTGTAACTGAAGTTCTATGTTTGGGCACCGAGGTCCAGTGTTAAGTTACTCATGCTGTTATTAAAGAACTTGTCATGTTTACTGGAGGTGTTACTGAAGTTTCCGTGTCAGCGATTGGTCATTTACATAAATTAACATGTTTAGTTGAAGCAGGTGTTGCTGTGTTTCGGTGGCGTTGTTGGTGTAATGTGATGTGGTTGTTTTGACTGCATAAGTTGTCATTTTTACAGGTTACAACAGCTACAGCTACAGCGGTTTGCTCGTTTTGTCCTGAGACTCTTAAACTGAGATGCAAAAGTCAAAGAAAATGAAAGTACCAACAGCTTTTCCAACATCTCTGTTGGAAAACCAAACCAGACAAACACGTACACTAAAGTGTAACCAATCAGAGAACAGATAAAGAGATGCTGCTCTTGATTTTCATGTCATTTTATCTTTGACTGTTTTTGTTTCCAGGATTGTGGAGCGTGGTTACTACAGTGAGAGAGATGCCGCTCATGTCATCAAGCAGATTCTGGAGGCTGTGGCGGTAAGATGCTGCATTCAGTGTCTGGTTTGACTTTGACAGCGTTTTATTAAATTGTAATAAAAATTGAATTATTGTGGAAACAAAGGCCTCTACAGGCTACGAGCAACGAGAGGAACTACAGAAATCCTGAGAGGAATTACAAAAAAGACTCTTTGCCTATAAATAACCTTTACAGGCCCAAATGCTGCTGTTATTCATTTAAAACCAAAGGTTTAGTTGCTGTACTTCCCATGTTTAATCCCTGGTGCTGCCTTTGTTACAGTAGTTGATGTACTTGCAGGAGAGGCTTATTTTTTGACCTGTGTTTGGTTACATGTGTTGCTTAAATTGGTTGGCTTAGTTGGAGTGGATTCCTCGTATAGTTGTAGGTCTTGCTGCCACTGCAGGAGCTGGTTTAGTGGTTGTTGTTTGGTTGCAGTAGCTTCCATGCTGCAGGTGCTGCTGATACTACAGTAATTGGTTTAGTTGCACAGTAGTGATGCTTAATCACATTTTCAGTAGTCGCAGGTTTATTTAGAGTGGCTGCTGACAGCTGGCATTGAGGCTCAGTTTGATCTATTTGGTTGGTGTTGCTATACTTTATACTTCGTAACTGCTTGGTGTGGTTGCAGCAGTTGCTGTGTTTAGTTGCAGTTTCCTCCGCTGGTGCATGGTTGTTTGGCTGCATTATTTTGCAGTAGTTGCCATATTTATTTCCAGCTTCTGTCATTCCACTAGTTTGTTTATTTGATGTGGTTGCTATGTTTAGTTACACGTGTCGCATCAATTGCCATGTTACTTCTTTTGATGTAGTCGTTAATTCAGTTGCAGTAGTTTCCACGTTTAGTTTCTTTTGACAGTAATTGTTGTTATTTTAAGGCTTAAAATGGAAGAAGCTCTGGGAACCTGAGCTCTGTCTGGGTTTTCTGCTTCTGATCAATCAGCTGCAGCGTCTTTGCTGTCTGTGGATCATTTACCTCCATCCACCCCTCGGCTCATTAGATTACTGCTCGCCCCCACCAGCTCTGCTCAGTCTCTGCAGCCTCACACCAAACCTCAGCTGTCAAACAGTCTGTTTATAGATCTGAAAGGTTTCATGGAGAGCAGGTCGTCAAATCCGTAGAGGCAATGTATGTAAAATTAAATCAACACTGTCAAAGGTGTTGGGCTTTTTTTTCCTCATCTGATGGAGCTAATTTACCGTTTTTTTGGTCACAGGCTGACTAGAAACGTATTAAGCTGATATTTATCTGAAAGAACTAGATGTGACATTTCATTAGCACAGAAACATTATACGGCTCTGACAGGAGTCTGTTATCTTGCCATTCAGAAGAGGATTTTGTTCCTCGTGTAGGCGTGAGCCCTCCTCCAACTGATGAATCACAATCTTCCTGTTTCTCAACAGATTTGATCAAACGTTGAAGTGGCAAAGAAATCATATTTAAAGGTCAGCGTGCTATGCTTAATACAAAACCAAGAAGCATTCACTGACATGCTTATACAACACTGTACTGAACACAGACACAGAACGAGCTGATTAAAGAAGCGAGTGAATCATAATAACATGTCATTATTACCAGCATGAGACATCCCAATCTTTTGATGATCGTCTGAAGCTTTTTGTTGCAGCTGCGGTTCTTCCTGTAATCATAATGCAAAACACACTGAGGCTGAGAGGCGTGTCTGCCTGTCAAGGCAAACTCAGGGGACCCAACACAGGTGTTGATGTATAAACATACTGTTAATATATATATATATATATATGTAGTAGGGGTGCAACGATACACAAAATTCACGGTTCGGTTCGGTTCGATACTTTGGTGTCACGGTTCGATATTTTTTCTATACAAAAAAATGTTCATGCCTTTTTAATTTGTCATTTATTAAAATTATAAATATATATTTTAACTCAAAAGTACAGTTTTTAAATTTAATGTTGCTGAAACAACAAAGTAATAAATAATAAATCTATCTGATGGAGAAATCCCTCATCTTTGGAAAAGAGAGTTTATTACAGAGAAATGTCTCTTTCCAAAATAAAAGCTCTACTATACGCTTCTTCTGGGCTATATTCTCAGCAGCATATTAAACATATCAGGTCCCCATAAGGAGAATCATGTGCTAACGGCTGTCTAAATGACTCGGGTAAAGTTTGTAGCATGCGTGCTTGTTGTTTTTGTCTGCTTCCACTTGTCTTTGCACGAGGATGATGTCGGAGTAAATGTGCAGTCATATTCGTTGTGTTCCCACTAGTGCTGTCAGCGTTAATCTGAAATGACGTTAACGCCACAACACGGCAAATCTCCGTTAACGAGCTACCGCGGATCGCCCGTGCGTGGGGCTGGACGGCCAACACGTTAACGAGCTAACTGCGCTAACGCACTAGTTCCCACCAATGTAATTGAGCATTGCTGGCACATCTGACATACTGTTTTACTTTAGTCCATGACGCGCTTACCTTCAGGGTCATACGTCACATGAAAACCAAAATAGTTCCAAACGCCAGATCTGAATGAGGGTGGGGGAGGTTCAATTTGCCATGTTGCAATGAGCTTAGCTTCTGTCTGCTAGCTTGCCCTGCGCTCAGTGAATCTGTGTTCGACTACTCCGCCTAGGCTGCACTGTCGAGCGCAGATCCACTGAGCGCCGTCAGAAGGAAAGTTGATAAAATAAATTAAAAATTTTGTATTGTTTGATACATATGCGTACCGAACCGAAAGCACTGTATCGAACGGTTCAATATCGATACGAGTATCATTGCACCCCTAATATATATATATATATATATATATATATATATATATATATATATATATATATAGTTGGAGGTATTGCTGTAGTTGCAAGGGTTGACTGAGTTGTGGTAACCACCATGTTTAGCTGGGGGAGGAGGTTGTTTGTTTGTTGGTTTAGCTGCAGAAGTTGTTGCTATATTTGCAAGGTTTTAATTAACTTTGATATTAACCATGTTTACTTGCAGGTGCTGCTGCTTTGGCAGGATTTGTGATTTTGGGTACCAGGCTTACTGTTGTAGCAAGAGATTAGATTTAGCTGCAAGTGTTTTGGGTTGCTTGGTTACATAGTTGGCTAATTTAAAGTCACATACGTTGCTGTAGTTACCTGGTTTGTTTTAGTGCCAGTAATTGGCATGTCTAGTAGGAGGTACGGCATGAGTTGCAGTGGTTGGCATAGTTACAGTAATTTATATACACAGCAAGTGACATTATTGTAGTTTCATTTGTTTGTTTAATTGCATAAATTACCCTGTTTAGTTGCAGGCGTTGCTGTAGCCGTGGTTGATTTAGTTGCAGGTGTTGCTGGTATCAGTGTTGTTGCACATGGCAGCAGCGTGCAGTGGCTGCAGGTCTCTTATGTAACAGCTGCTTCCATCCTGCTGCTGAACAGATTAAAACCAGAGAGGATTAACGCACGCACACACTCGCACACACTCGCACACACTGACCACAGCTGACCTACATCTACATCGCAGAGAAACATACGCCCCTTTATGTGTGTGTGTGCGTATGTGCGTGTGTGTGCGTGTTGGGGGGGGGGGACAGGATTACAGTACTGTTGTATTTGTTGTATGTGATGTGAGCGGCATTAATCTGTAGCACAGAAACATCCCGCAGCCCCTGAACACAGCAACAGCTTTAATAGCAGATTCTCAGCATCTGAGTAAAGACCCGACAAGGTTGTGTTTGAAGTTAGAAACAAAATATAGAAACAAACCCATATTTAAACTTTTAAATTGCCAAACATCAAAGCAGAAGTGAAAAACGACACAGAGCCCGTCTGCCTGTACAACCCCACACCTTCACCAGCATGAAGGAGGCTCTTCGTCTTCCTCACAGTGTCAGCAACTGATTTTGTGATTCAACATCAAGCTGTAACGTAAACCTTCTCTGTGGCTCTTTTCCTCCTGTTCAATCTTCAACATCCTTTGTCCAATATATAAACTATCTCTCCTATCCTCGCATATCTTTGCTGCTCAACCTGAGCTCTTCCTCTGATGTCCTAATGCTGTCCATCCAGCTCTTTGGAAAATCTTCAACGTAGCCACCTCCAGCTCAGTTTCCACTGTCTCCAAACCAAGCAACAAAGCACATCTAGCTGCTATAATCTATTTAATTTCATTTATATAGTGCCAAATCACAACAACATTTACCCTGAGATGCTTTATATTGCAGGGTAAAGACCCTATAATGATACAGAGGTAATCCCAACAATCAAAGATCGCCCTATGAACAAGCACCGTGTGTCACTGTGGAAACAAGAAAAACACCCTTTCAGATAGATTGCTTGTCTTTATTTGTAAGTAACATACAAAAAACCCTGGTGCTTTAGGATAATCAACAGTACACCATTTTGTTATTTACCAGATAATTGCACTAAAATGCTGTAAAAGGCACCATCACCACAAGAATAGTCCAGAGATGAGGCCATGGCCCTGTGATGCAAACTACGCCTCGATAAAGTTTTAATATTGGGCTCTGAAACGTGTTTATTTCTGCTGCAAAGTTGGCGATTTTAAATTCAGTCCACGGGGACTGACTCGCTTTTGGACCAGCCTCAAGCTTCAAGTGGCCATTAGAGTTAATGCACTTAAGCTCTGCTTCATTTTTCAGTCCAGGAAGTTTCCGCTTGATGAGGCAACAATCAGATCATCTTTCCCACGTTTTTCATGCTTTTCTTCTCTGTGCTTTAGTATTTACATGAGAACGGCGTTGTGCATCGTGACCTTAAACCAGAGAATCTGCTGTACGCCGACCTGTCTCTGGATGCTCCGCTGAAGATAGGTAACAAACTCTCTACATCTGAATACAACAGAATGACAAGTTTATCATGTTCCAACACAAGTTGTGGAAAATATTTTCTGTTATCATCGACCACGCTGTCTGCTATCATCAGTGGTGAAACAGTTTGGAGATGCTGAGTACGACTGTGATGACACATCGATGATCTAAAACACATGAAAGTAAAACAAAACTAGTTTCTTGGCTCATAACAGGAAATTATTGCTTATTTATTTCAATTTTAAACACCGTCTGCATTTGCAAATAACATGTAAGTAACTGCACTAAAGACTGTTTTCAAACCTGCTCCTATCAACTCATTATGTCAGCTCCTATTGTGCTTATACTGTATGTAAAATAAAAAACAGCGTTCTTAAAATAACCACAAACTACCAGAAACTGTGGTCGCCCCGAAAATATGCACGAACACTGGAGTTTGCTGTGAGAAACAAACCTTTGCATGCAGATTTAGCATCAGTCTTAAACTGAGGTTTTGCATGCAGCTCAATCTTCAGTGTCTTTGCATTCGAGGCATTAAACTTGTGCCTGCGTCATATTTCGAGCTTGTTTAGTCCGAGAGGTAAAAACTCTCACAGAAACATATTGTTGGCTCAGAATTTGGTTCATTTTTGGAGGAGCTCCTCTGCGTCCAGATGGCCAGCGAGCCCTCGGCTAACAGATACAGATGGAAGCCTCCGCTCGAGTGAAACTCCTCTCCACCAACACCTTCCTTTAGTTCAGAGACTTGCCTGCAGAAAAACACATTTTCCTCCACCTCCACTGCTTCACCCCCTCATTTCTCTTAATATAGAAACAGGAAACTGAACAAAACAAATGCATTACAAGGTTTTTATCTCGCTTCAGTCTGAATGAAAGAAATATTCTCTTTTACAGCCGACTTTGGTCTTTCAAAAATCGTAGATGACCAGGTGACCATGAAGACAGTCTGCGGTACTCCGGGGTACTGCGGTGAGTACAAAAATACCACACTGGTGTAGCGTAGCTATGAATACCACATTCACTTAAGCTCACTGTATTCTTATCTGTATGGCCTCCAATCACACAGCATTAGTCATCTCAAAGTCCTTTGTACTGTAGGTTGAAAGCCCACAGCATTATAACACAGAATAGTCAAACGATCCGATATAAACAGCACTTGGCAATCAGAGAGAGAAAAATCTGCCTTTTAATAGGAAGAAACTTCCAGCAGAAAAAGGCTCAGGGTGGGGCTGCCATCTGCTGCGACCAGCCGGGCTCGGAGCGAAGAATCGATGACAAAAATAAGACTCACAGAAACAACGAACAGGACAACACAAACTACTGCAAAGAAGCATGAAAGAGTGAACGAGAGAAGAGTGATGGAGAAGTGCTACGAGTGTCATGTGAAAACTCTCAATTTATCAGGTCGTAGTGAAGATGTCAGTTTTCACTGTGATCTAATCAGCTGAAGGACAACCAGATAATGAGAAGTTACAACGTTCAAACTATTTTTCAGCTCTGAGCAGGATGCTTTTATTTTGACAATGTTGTCAGTTAATTAGTATATCCTCAAAAACGACTGCAGTGTTGCTCACGGTCGTACTGGAGATGTATCACCATCCAGAGAGGGTTTCTGTTTAAACTAGAGATGGCACGATACCACTTTTTTATGTCCGATACCGATACCGATATCATAAATTTGGATATCTGCCAATACCGATATGAATCCGATATGGTGTATTTTTTAATCAATAAAACAGGTTTTAATATCTTGCTGCTTTTTTTACAAGTTTATACTCAAGTTTAAATAAATAACAACACTAAAGCTATTCTGTTACACCTGTATGTAAAAAATACACGGCACCCAAAATATTTCATAGTTTAGCAAAACTGATCAATCTAATAAACTTAAACCTGCAGCATCCTCCCTATTCTGGTATTTTAAAAAGTACTTAGCAGAAATATTAAGCAACCTGACTAATAGGGTTGCAAACTCCCAGCAAAAAAAAAAAAAAAAAATAGGGAACCACTCTCCACCTCATGATGCTTAATTGATGTAATCAACTTTAATTTGATGCAGTGTGAAAAAAATACACAGAAATAAATTATTTTTCAAGAATAATTAAATAGATTCAACATCTTTCTTCAACAGAACTGCAGACTGCACAGATGGTATCTTCCCAAAGGAAAAAGTACTAGCTTAC